>NC_089580.1:34999779-35025059 GCF_019320115.1 Miscanthus floridulus | reverse complement strand
CCCCCCTGGGGAGGTAGTGACTGGTCAGTGAAACAACTTTGACTGGGGCGGCGATTAGATCTAGGATCGGCTGATCGGCGAATCACGCTTATGGAGCATGAAGGTCTCTGAACTTCTCGGATCTCATTAACTTGACAATGTGCCGCTTTAAGCATAGCGGCGACCTTGGCGAGCTCGGGCATCTGTGGGAGGTGTGTAAGTTCATTAGCTGCCACGGCCAGATTGGCGCTCGGAGTTTTGAAAACGTCATGGCCGTCAACACGGAGGAATTATTCGTTGAGGTTGCGATGGAGGGGCCTTCCTTGTGAATCGAACTGGTTATCATGAGCGGCCTCGGCCATCGCAATGGCGCGTTTGTTATCATGGCGTTGCGCGTGATTGGCGTTCCTATTTTCACGGGCAGCGTGTTCCTCATCTGTTTCGCTGTTCTGAGGGGGGCTATCGATACTGATGTTGAAGATTGCGCCACCCCGGAAAGGTAGGAGAGGAGGTTGCTTGGTGAAGGTCTCGGCGAGGGGCTCCATGGAGCCTTGAGACTCGGAGTCTGGATTTTCCTCAAGGATAGTTTGGAGGGATGTTCCGGGACCCCGGCTGGCTGAGCATGTTGACGGTTGGTGGAAGCTGGTCGGCGAGCCAGTTGGCGAATTTGCCCCTCAGGGCATCCTGATACGTAGCGGCGGTGTTGGCGAGCTCGAAGGGCAAGCGGCGAGCCCTGAGGTTTGCCAAGCACTAAACACCGACAGATCAGGATCAGAAGGTGGTCGGTGCTGAACAAGGGTGTCTAGAGCCGACTCAGCAATGGAGAGGCAATCGACGAGTTTCAGGCCGACCCGATCGATAGACTCGATCAGATCATCATTGTTGATGTGCCTCCTCCGATAGCAAGGAAGCGAGCGGCGAGTGGCTGATGAAGTCAACCCCAGAAGTGGTTCTGAGATTGGATCTGTGGTCGCAGGTGCGAGGGTGGTCGGTGCAGAACGGATCGGCACCGGCTCGAGAAGCTCTCCAACTCCATCGGCGTTGATGGCCCACATGATGGATCCGACCGTGAAGATCTAGCCGGGCTATGGGAGGAATGAAGAGCCTGCGGAAAAAGCCATCTTGTTCGATAAGGAAACAGCATGCATACCCCTACCTGGCGCACCAACTGTCGACAAAATATCATCGGCAGTCCACCAAGGGGTATCCCGCGATGGTAGATTGATCGACAGAGGAGCGTGTAATCAAGAACAAGAAGGCAACAGGGACACATGAGTTATACAGGTTCAGGCCATCAGTATGACGTAATACCTTACTCCTATGGCCTATTGGTTTGTATTAGCTATTGTATGATTTGCCGTGATTTTGTAGGGGGTCCCTGCCCGCCTTATATAGTCCGGGGGGCAAGGTTACAAGTCGGTTAGATCTGAGAGATAACTGGAAAGTAATAACAGATTACAAGAAACATGGGATCGTACATATCCTATCAGATCGCACAACATCTCAGGAATGTCTCCTGCAACATAAGTAGAGAAATGAGGAAAGAATGAAAGAAATGGATGTAAGGAAGGGGGTAAGCTCCCAATAACCATGTGGTTAAGACACTTACTCGGATGATTCTATGTCAAAGGGATCTCATGAGGAGGATCTACCACAACAACATGAGTTTGACAAGCATCTCCAACTACCGCATTGGGGGCAGATTGAGCATCGAGAACCGTAGGTGCAACCTCCACAAATGTCAGGTTCATAAACCCGGGGTCCCTCGCGGACTGGCTTCCCCAACAAAGGCTCGGCCCAAGTAGACAACGTGCAACTCATGGGCTGGCCTAAGTACCTAAACGACAGGCAAGAAGGAAGATCAAATCACCGATCGGAAGGCCTGGCCGAGGAGGAACGATGCTTGCTTCCGACTCTGGCCTGCCTCTCCGACCGGAGCGCTCACTTCGGTCTCTGGCCCACCTCCGGACGGCCTCTCTGACCGAAAGGCCTGGCCGAAACACCGTTTCCAACTTTGGCTTGCTTCTCTGACTTGGAATGCATCGGACCCCTACCTATAGCTCCTCTCCACCGGACACGCTCAGAGCTGACTGGGACCAACCGATCGGGGACGCCTGCTCGGTAGGGACCAGGAAACGGACAAAGAAAAGTAAGGCAGGGCACACAAGTTAAACTACAATACTAGGGACCGTACCCTCTTCACCTGTAGAATAGTACCCAAGCAGTGTTGTAGGCACCGACATTTTCTCCTACAGTGTTGTGGGTGCCATCAACTCCCATACCAGTCAAAGGCGGTAAGGCTCCCTCACGTGCCTCTGAGGCATCGACAGTGTTGTAGGTGCCGACAATTACCGCAGTAGGCAAACACGGTAAAACCCCTCACATGCCTCTGGGCATTAACAGTATAGCAGGTACCGACATCTGCCATACCCAAAGAAGACAACACGACCTTCCTCGTGCATTTGACATTCTATAGTTCTACAGTATTATGGGTGCCTACCATCATCTTGTACCCGCCGGTGTGGGAAGCAAGGCTTAGCAACCGACGTACTCCCTTTCTCTCACTTGTAAAGCCATCCCCTTCATCTATAAAAGGGGATGTGCTCTCTTCCAACAGGAAGGTTGATTCAGGCTCTCTAAGCTCATCAGATTCATTAGGTCGATCAAGCTCACTAGCACACAACAGCAGAACCGCCAAGTTCAAACCATGAGCACATGCTCAAACACTTAGCTCATAGCGGGCCCCGATCTCTCTCGGTGCTTGGACCAGAGTCTGACCGGGCCTCTTGCTCCCCCCATCTTTCTCCTTCTCATTGTAACCCCACTATAAACTTCGAGCACCTGGGCTTAGGAATAAAGTCACTGACTGACCCAAATTGGACGTAGGGCACGTTGCCTGAACCAGTATAAATTATGTATCATTGAGTGCTAGGCCACCTCTGATCACAACGTATAGTAAAACTACAAATATTTACTTGTTGGTCACTTTCTACACCGACAGTTGGCACCGTCCGTGGGGAAGACGCTGTACGTACAACACTTTTTGGTCATCGGATGGACCACTTTTTCCGCCACCTCCACCATGGCGGGCTTGGGCGATACGATTCGCTTTGGCTCACTGGTGTTTCCCACACTCCCACCTATTGGGATGTGGGTTCCACCCATCTTTGAGCCATTCCAGGCCTTCCTCTTTAGAAGCCTAGACTTTGTCACCGACCGGCTCGGCATACTATACCTTAGCAAGGAGACACTCGTTCCGGCGCCCATCAGAGGGGCGCCCTCCATCGGCTCCGAGACGCACGATGACTTCAACAACACGACATCTATGCTTCATTCCGAGCAAACTCTCTGCTCAAACCTCACAGTGAGTAATATACATTCTGTTATTTACTTGCTATTTACTGTATTTCATCAATTATTCGGAGGGAACATGTTGTCCGTACCGCAACCACCGCATGGCCAGTTCCCCTACGGCCTCGCGTCCTTCGCGGACGCGTATGCCGGGGGCTCCGAAAAATGCTGATGTCGACTCCTTTCATGTTCGAGTTCGTGGGGATGGCGAGCTATGCTCCCACCTATTTCTATGAACTCCTCGACGATGAGGTTGGGAGTGATGGCTCCAGCGTCGGTGACGTGGCGCCTGGCCACTGCCTGTCCCGGGAGTGCGCTATGGAGGACGCTCCGAGACACCCGCCGGTGGTAGCGGAGTCCTTGCAGACTCACACCCCTCTGGACCCTCATGCAGGGCCCCTTGCATGGGCACAGGAGCACGGCAAGGGGCTATGACAAAGATGGCAGAACCAGCCACCGCCTGCGTCGGTGTGCTCGGCGCAGCACGATGCGCCACGCGCGCATGTCCCGGTGGGCAGTGCCCGTTGTCACGCCCGCCAGGTCCAACATGACCTTGGGAACTAGGGGAATGATCCCCCACAATTCGCTTGGGCTAGCCAGAACATCACTGCAGCGACAATGCTTCTACGTGGCATTCTCGAGCCCATCGACCCCCAGGAGCGGGCGGTCTACCGGAACCTTTGGGTGCTGGTAGAAGTTGCCACCATTGAACAGGTGGAAAGCTTTGCATCATGACTCTCACACGCACCCTCTCTCCCCACCAGGGGAGCGGGGACGCACCAGACAGATCGCTCTATCCGCTCGCCGCTATAGCCGTCAGGTGCGGCTCGGGAGGCAGCAGCTGCGCCGTGGTCCAACCTGGCGCCCGCTCCGCGCCGACTACCAGTACACGAATGGCCCAGTCCGCACCAGCACGTTCACAACGTCGTTAGCAACTAGCACTAGGTCCGACATGATGATGACACCCATCGGGTGGTGGTGAGAGCAGGCGACACAGATCCCGGCCGAACCATCGAGGGGAGCGGTGAAATGCGCCCCTGGCACGGTCACCGGCCGGACAACTGGAGTCCCAGCCCTGAGGGCTCGGGACCATGGGCCTTTGACCGGCGTATTCAGAGAGCGCTATTCCCACAACGCTTCTAACCACCCACCAACATCACCACGTACACTGGGGAGACAAACCCCGGTATTTGGCTCGAAGATTTCTGGCTCGCCTACCGAGTCGGAGGTGTGGATGATGACTATTTCATCATTTAGTATCTCCCTATCTGCGTTGGGGAACATGTTCGGGCATGGCTTGAATTCCTCCCGCACGACAGCATCCGCGACTGGGTGGACCTCAAGAGGGTCCTCGTCGGAAATTTCTTGGGGATGTATGTCCGCCCTGGAAACTCCTAGGACCTCAAGAGTTGCCAGCAGGAGCCCAGCGAGTCCCTACGGGATTACATCCATAGGTTCTCCCAATGATGCAACTCCCTCCCTAATGTCGTCGACGTGGACATCATCAGCGCATTCCTCTCCAGGATGACCTGCGAGTCCCTAATCCACAAGCTTGGCTGCCTGAAGCCCCGTACCACCCGTGACCTGCTCAACATCGCCACCAACCACGCCTCTAGCGAGGAGGCGGTCGGAGCGGTCTTCAACGGAGGCTAGGACAAAGGAAAGACCAAGCACGTGAACCAAGACAAGGGCCCCTCCACTTAGAGGGGTAAAAAGAACAAAAAGGATCGACGCCGGTCGGACAACACCGCGTTGGTCACCGCAACTGATCGCACGGGCAAGCAGCCCCAATAGGGTCTGCCTGACCACTTCAACAAGCTCTTGGATAGCCCATGCACCAACCACGCCTACCCCATCAAACACCTCTACAAGGACTGTGAGCTCCTCAAACGTTTCCTCCGACAGGCCGACGGGCCGAAAGAAGGAGATGACAAAGAGGCGGCAGCCAAGAAAGGAGGCGCGGCAGGCAAAGACGGAGATGGCTTCCCCGACCCTAAGGAAAGCATCATGATCTTCAGTGGGTCCAATGCCTTCTGGCCCAAACGCCAGCACAAGGTGTGCTATAGAGAGGCATGCGCCGCCAAGATGGCCGTCCCCTCCTTCCTCAGCTGGTTAGAACTTCTGATCACCTTCGATTAGAGGGACCATCCCTCCCACGTCGTGAGACCGAGACACTACCCGCTCGTCGTCGACCCCATTGTCCGCAAGAAGTGCCTCACCAAGGTATTGATGGACGGAGGCAGCAGCCTCAACATCCTCTATGTCGACACCCTCGATGCCATGCGTATGCCCTGGTCAGAACTCCACTTGGCAGGCTCTCCCTTCCACGGCGTGATCCCAAGAGCGTAGGCATACCCACTCGGGCAGATCGACCTACCTGTCACGTTTGGCAACAAGGCCAACTTCCGCTTGGAGGTGCTTACCTTTGAAGTGGTGGACTTCCCAGGGTCCTACCACGTCATCTTGGGGCAGCCATGCTACGCTAAGTTCATGATGATCCCTGACTACACCTACCTCAAGCTGAAGATGCCGAGACCGAACGACATCATCACCGTGGGCAGCGCCTTCTCGCATGCCTTCACGTGCGACCGCGAGCACTTCGAGCTCGCCACCATGGTCGTCAACTCATCTGAGCTCCCGTGGCTCGGGGAGTCGACGATCCCAGCAGTCTTGGACTGTAACATACCAACCTATTCAATGGCCTTCCATCCACTCGAGGAAACCAAGGCAGTGGGGATCGACCCCACTAACCCAACCAAGATGGTGTGGATCAGGACCCAGCTCCTGGCCAAATAGGAATGCGAGCTCATCGACTTCCTACGCGCCAATCATGATGTCTTCGCATGGCAGCCTTCTGACATGCTGGGCATTCCGAAGGAGGTCGCTGAGCACGCACTGCGCCTCATCCCGGGCTCAAAGCCCACCAAGTAGCGCCTACATTGCTTCGACAATGAAAGGTGCAGGGCCATAGGCAAAGAGATCGCCAAACTCCTGGTGGCTGGGTTCATCAGAGAGGTAATCCACTCTAATTGGCTTGCCAATCCTGTTCTTGTTAAAAAGAAGACCAGGAAATGGAGAATGTGTGTTGATTATACTGGCCTCAACAAAGCATATTCGAATGATCATTTCCCTTTGCCACGCATAGACCAGATAGTCGACTCCACCTCGGGTTGCGAGATCCTCTCCTTTCTAGATGCCTACTCAGGCTATCACCAGATTGCGATGAAAGAGTCCGATCAACTCGCAACCTCGTTCATTACCCTATATGGTTTGTACTGCTACGCAACCATGACTTTCGGCCTGAAGAACGCTGGCGCTACCTACCAGAGGTGCATGCAACAATGCTTCACCGACCAAATCGACCCGCTCGATCAGCCTGATCAAGCCAAGCAGCCAAAACCAATGATCGCCGTCTATGTTGATGACATAGTAGCCAAAACAGCTCAGGCTTGCGACCTGATCACAAACTTGGCCATGACATTCGTGAACCTCCGAAGCTTCAACATCAAACTAAATCCCAAAAAATATATTTTTGGGGTTTCGAAGGGGAAGCTGCTGGGATACATTGTGTTCAAACACGGCATCATGGCCAACCCCAAAAAGATCACGACCATATCCAACATGGGCCCCATACACAACGTCAAGGCGTGCAAAGGCTCACAGGCTGCCTGGCCGCCCTGAGCCAGTTCATCTCCCGGCTCGGCGAACGGGGGATGCCACTCTATAAGCTCCTCAAAAAGACGGATGCCTTCGTCTAGACTAAGGAAGCTCAACAGGCTCTAGAGAGCCTCAAAGCGTCCTTGATGTCGGCCCCAATCCTCGTTGCTCCCAAACGGGGAGAACCCCTCCTCCTTTACGTCGTGGCCAGCAACCATGTGGTAAGTGCCGCCCTGGTTATCAAAAGGGAGGAGCCAGGACACCACCTTAAGGTCCAGCGGCTCGTATACTTCGTCGGGGAGGTACTCACCACCCACAAGGTCTAGTACCCCTAGGTGCAGAAAGTCCTATACACCGTGCTGATGGCAACCTGGAAGCTCCTGAACTACTTCACCGGCCACAAAGTTGCGGTCGTCACTTCATACCCACTCAGGGACATCATTCGCAACCGCGACGCTGTGGGATGGATTTCCAAGTGGGCGCTCAAACTCATGGGCCATGACATCTAGTATATCCCCCGTACTACGATCAAGTCTTTGGCTCTCACGGACTTTGTCACCGAATGGACAGAGGTCCAGCTCCCGACCCCAGACATCACCCACGAGTACGGAACTATGTACTTCGATGGGTCTATAATGGGACCTGGCTCGGGGGGCTGGAGTGGTGCTGATCTCCTCGGATGGGAGTAAGCTCCGCTACGCCATCTGCCTCCATTTTTTGGCCTCAAACAATGCCGCGGAATACGAAGCCCTCATCAACGGACTACGCATCGCCATCGAGCTCGACGCTACATGACTCTACGTTCGTGGCAACTTGGAGTTGGTCGTTGATCAAGTCATGAAGGAGTCCTCCTACAAGAGCCCCCTCATGGCAGCGTACTGCCAAGAGGTGCGCAAGCTCGAGAACAAATTCTAGGGGATTGAGCTGCATCACGTCCCCCAAAAAGACAACGATGCCACCGATTTTCTCACGAAATTGGCCGCCAGACGGGATTTGTCCCTGAGCGGAGTCTTCATCAATGACCTCCATGAGCCATCCGCTCACATCCTAGAAGGTTTGGTCCAAACACACCTCGATGCCAATCCGGCGCCCAAGGGCTCCGACCCTGACGTGAAGCTGGCGCTCGGGGGGGGGTCCAACCCTAGTGCATCTATGACAAAGTCACCCACTGATGTTGCCGTATTAGTACCCGATCAAACCGACTTTCGAGCACTGCTACTTGCCTACCTCCTCAAAGAGGTCCTCCCACCCGAAAGGACCGAAGCCCAATGGATCGCTCGACGTGCCAGCACCTTCATCGCGCTCGGTGATGAACTCTACAAATGGTGTCCATCGGGGGTTCTCATGAAGTGCATCCCCACCAACCAGGGGAAGCAGCTCCTCCTTGAGGTCCATACCAGGATCTGCGGACATCACGTGGCCCCGAGGTCGCTAGTCAGAAAAGCCTTTCGTTTAGGTTTTTACTGGCCCACCGCACTACGAGATGCAGAGGAGGTCGTTCGTAGGTGTGAGGGATGCCAATTCTATGCTCGGTAAACTCATTTGCCAGCACAGGAGCTTCAAACCATCCCCATCACATGGCCATTTGTGGTCTGGGGCCTCGACATGGTTGGACCCCTCAAAAAGGGCTCGGGTGGTTTCACTCACCTACTCGAAGCGGTCGATAAGTTCACCAAGTGGATAGAGGCCAAGCCCATCACCAACATCTGCTCGGAAGAGGCGGTCAAATTCTTCCTCGACATCATCCACCGGTTCGGTGTCCCTAACTGCATCATCACTGACCACGGGACTAACTTCATTGAGAAGAAGTTCCTAGACTTCAGTGATGGATACGGCATCAGGATTGATTGGGCCTCGATCGGACACCCACGTACTAATAGTCAGGTCGAGCATGCCAACGGCATGGTCCTCTATAGACTTAAGTCACGCATCTTCGACCGACTCAACAAATATGCCAGGCGATGGGTTGCAGAGGTCCCATCGATCCTCTAGAGCCTGAGAATGACCCCAAACCGATCCACAGGGTTAACACCTTTCTTCCTAGCCTATGGACCTAAGGTAGTGCTACCCTCTGACCTCGACTATGGCGCCCCAAGAGTGAAGGCTTTCGACCGCGATCGAGCCACGGAGGCTCAGCAAGACGTAGTCGACCTACTCGAGGAGGCCCGTGAGACAACCATCATCTGCTCTGCTCACTACCAACAAACTCTCCATAGGTACCATGAAAGGAAGATCATGGGGAGGACCCTCAAAGTCGATGATCTCATGCTCCGAAGGACCCAATCAACAAAGGAAAAACACAAACTCTCTCCACCATGGGAAGGACCCTATACTGTAACTGAAGTGATCCGACCAGGCGCCTACCAACTAGAGGATGATAGTGGCAATGTTCTCACCAACACTTGGAACATTAACAACTACATCGTTTTCCCCTAAATTCTATCTTACCACCGTTTAGTCAAACACTTGCTCATGTAAAGCACCCCGGCCCGAACACTTTCAGCTCAGGTCGCTCGAGGGCTCCATTCGGGTACAATACTAAATACTACCTCTCTTTTCCATTTACTATCATATGATAAAACTCCTTCCTACCCAAACGGAAGGGTAGTTCATTCCTTTGAATTGCCTTATGTAGCTTTGCTTTAAAATATTCCGACCGATCGTACCCCGCCTCTACCTACAGTTATGAGCAGCTGAGCCGCGCGGGTCACGCCCTGGGCTCCCAAGGTTGCAGCCTACGGAATGAACGGGTAGGTACAAAAAAGAAAGAATAACAAACAAAATTATGCTAAGGTGAAACTAAGGAATGAAAGGGACAAGCTTTCCCGAACAGAGTGGCTCCATTACAAAAAACGAAACTAACTGTAGTCATTAAGTACACAAGAACGTTTACACGGGAGCTCATACACAAACTCAACTATTACATGTTCTAAAAACTACTTCTACTCCAAATACTACTACGGCCGCTCGACGACATACGTCGCCGGACATAACCACCACCACAAGGGGACCGCTCGAATCCACTCCCTCGACTTCGGCAAGCGCAACGGGTACCTTAGGGGACCCGCTTAGTTCTGCTCCCTCGACTTCAGCGAGCGCAATGGGTACCTCAAGAGTGTTGCACCCCTAGATGCTCAGCAGAAGAGCATGGAGCTCCAGACCTTCTCATGCAGTCGAGGCAGCTCCTGGGCAGGGACGCTGCCACCAAGGTATGGCCACCATGGCTGGAAGAGATCTCATCAAACTTTATGAACTAGCCAACTTGAGCAGCTATAGGCATGGAACCCTCCACTAGCACGATCCTAGGCAACTTCCCCTTTGACAAAACTCGCCTGGTAAAGATCCACCAGAAAGAGTCCACGCACGGCTCCATCCCGAAAAAGGCCTCACAGGCGAATCCAGCGCGCCACCTCCTTCGGCGGAAGTCACCCCTTCTCAGGCAAAGATGGCCAGCACCGCCTCGGGTAGCCTCCAGCTCAACATCATGCTCCAGATTTAGGAAAGGATCTATAAGTCCCCCCCTCGCTTACCCTCTCTCTCACTTAGGAACCGCCGTGGCATATAGGCACTCTCGGTGATGAGGAAGAAGGAGGAGAGGCAATGGCTGGAGAACAGGCAAAGGACTGCGACGAAAAACCCCCTCTTTCCCCCTTTTTAAGGAGGAGACACAAGAGCTAAAGAGGGGCAAAAGACCAGAGCGAAAAACTCTCTCCCTTCCCCCATTCATTGCAGATGGGAAACGATGGGACGCACACTGACCGATAGAACGACGCCTAGTTAGACAGAGCGACGCCTAGACAGACAAGACATGGCCTGGGTATGGCCCACCACTACCGCATGACTGGGCGCAAGAAACAAAGTGTCACCACGCGCAGCAGGCTCTCCGCCTCCCCAGGTGGGACTTGGAAAAACCCAAACAATGGGATCTCTACCAGGAGAGACCATCGGGCTTCCTAAGTCGATCGAATGGCTCAGAAAAACACACCGAGAGACAGGTAAAGGAGCAAAGGGACACCCCATGTAGGTCATGTCGACTCCATCATGAACGATGAGCATGGGTCCCGGTTGGACGTTTCTGATTAGAGCTCTTCAGACCCCGTCACTCGAGTCATCAAGGTAACACTACTGACCCTAGCTATTTCTTTATATAATTCATTCATACATCCATACATGCATTCATTCCATACGCCCGTGCCCCCTGAACGATTTTAGCCCTAAACCGCCCGAGGGCTCGAGAACAAAGCATCGCACATGCAGTGAAATGCATCACAACACTCCGTGTTGCGTCACGAAGCGGCAGTTGCCTCATCGACATGAGCAACGACCGACCGGGGTTCGAAGGCTAGCCCATGATGGGCTCGAGGCTGCCCCACGTCAAACAAAGGAAGGGGAGAAAACACAGATGAGCCCCGTGCAGCCCTCGCCCGGTCTGCCCCAAAGCAAATAGGGTCATCTCAACCTTCTCGTTCGATCCTAAACCTCTCGCCAAGCCCATAGAATCTCCATCGAGGGGAGGCCATCAGGACACCCGGGTCGGTCTTCGGAACGACCTAGGCATATGTTGGGTTGCAGGTAAAGGAGCAGTGGAATGTCACAAGAGGGCTATGCCGACCCCGTCACGAATGATGGACTCGGATTCCACTCGATCACACCCGTTAGCAAACTCACCGATCGTGTCACTCGAGCCCGAGCGATCGGGACAAGGGACAAAACTCAGCCCCTCTAGTTGCGAGAAATCGAGGATGGGGTAATGCACACAACTCAAAACTAACCCCTACCAAAAGCCCAATGGGTCTCAGGGGCTCAAGAAAATGCCTGGGTCTATGACTTCAAACTCGCCCCATCTGGCTACGCTTCGACTACACACCAAACGCCTAGGTCTATGACCCCGAATTCGCCCCATCCGGCTACGCTTTGACTGCGCACCAAACGCCTAGGTCTGTGACCCCGAACTCACCCCATCAGGATCCGTGGGCTCTGGCTCGCGCGATCCCTAAACTAACTAACTAACTACCTCGGCTGCACAGGCTGCACCGAGGCCAGGATCCACGACTCCGACTCGCTCGATCCCACGGCGCGCACCAACGCTAGGATCAGCGAGCTCCATTTCATCTGATCCCCAAACTAACTCACCCAATCCCACGGTGCGCACCGATGCCAGGATCCACGACTCCAACTCACCCGATCCTGCGGCGCGCACCGACATCAGGATCAGTGAGCTCCGTCTCGTCTGATCCCTAAAAACTAACCGCCTCAGCTACACAATGACGCCTTGGTTGACGACTCCGTCTTGACTAAAAAACACGCACACATGCCCGCTGACAAAAATCCCCTCGGACAAATTTACCCGAATCACCCAAGGGCTGGGGGGCTACACCCGCGGGTATGCTCATGCTCACCCGCTAACAAAACAAAAAACTTCCCACGCTAGCAACACGGAAACCCCCAGACGATTTTGCCCAAATCGCCCGGGGGCTCGGGGGCTACACCCATGGGTGCGCTCGCGCGCACCCACCATCAAGACAAAAATCCCCCAGACGATTCTACCTGAATCACCCGGGGGCTCGTGGGCTCCTGTCGAGTTCATAAACCTAGGGTCCCTCACGGACCGGCTTCCCCAACAAAGGCTCGGCCCAAGCAGACAATGCGCAACTCATGGGCCGGCCCAAGTACCTAAACAATAGGCCAGAAGGAAGATCAAATCACCGACCAGAAGGCCTGACCGAGGAGGAACGGCGCTCGCTTCTGACTCTGGCCTGCCTCTCCGACCGGAGCGCTCGCTTTGGTCTCTGGCCCACCTTCGGACAGCCTCTCCGATCGGAAGGCCTAGCCGAAACACCGCTTTTGACTCCGGCCCGCTTCTCCGATTGGGGATGCGCCGGACCCCTACCTACAGCTCCTCTCTGCCTGGCACGCTTAGAGCCAACTGGGACCAACTGACCGGGGACGCTCGCTCGGTAGGGACCAGGAAACGGATGAAGAAAAGTAAGATAGGGCACACAAGTCAAACCACAATACCAGGGACCGTACCCTGTGCACCTATAGAACAGTACCCAAGCAATGTTGTAGGCGCCGGCATTTTCTCCTACAGTGTTGTGGGTGCCATCAACTCCCATACCAGTCAAAGGTGGTAAGGCTCCCTCACGTGCCTCTGAGGCATCAATAGTGTTGTAGGCGCTGACAATTACCACAGCAGGCAAACACGGTAAAACCCCTCACATGCCTCTGGGCATTAACATTATAGCAGGTATCGACATCTGCATACCCAAAGAAGACGACACGACCTCCCTCGTGCATCTGACATTCTATAGTTCTACAGTATTGTGGGCGCCTACCATCGTCTTATACCTACCAGCGTGGGAAGCAAGGCTTAGCAACCGACGTACTCCCTTTTCTCTCACTTGTAAAGCCATCCCCTTCATCTATAAAAGGGGATGTGCTCTCTTCCAACAGGGAGGTCGATTCAGGCTCTCTAAGCTCATCAGATTCATTAGATCGATCAAGCTCACTAGCACACAACAGTAGAACCGCCAGGTTCAAACCACGAGCACACGCTCAAACACTTAGCTCATAGCGGGGCCCTTGTCTCTCTCGGCGCTTGGACCAGAGTCCGACCGGGACTCTTGCTCCCCCCATCTTTCTCCTTCTCATTTGTAACCCCACTACAAACTTCAAGCACCTGGGCTTAGGAATAAAGTCACCGACCGACCCAAACTGGATGTAGGGCACGTTGCCTGAACCAGTATAAATCCTATGTCATTGAGTGCTAGGCCACCTCCGATCACAACGTACAACAAAACTACAAATATTTACTTGTTGGTCACTTTCTGCACCGACAACATCCATATCAGGTTCTAGGATGGGAGGATTGATGTGTGCCTGCTGACCCATTGGTGGGGAAAACCCATGAGGGATGGGATCAACTAACACCCGACGCACAACCACATCCAAACATTGCAGCTAGCTCTTCATAGCCGATCTCACATAGTTCTCCCACTAATCCGCACACCCAATTGGGATCATTCGCCTGAGGATGTTGGCAGGAGAACCTAGGTGCAGTACACCCTCAACTGCAATGCCATCATCTCCAAGGCAATTTTGCTCCTCCCGAGCCCTTGCAACCATCTCACTAAATGAAGGCCTATCATTGAATAACACAGGCATGCTTTGCATGTCAACAAACTCAACATATCCATAGTGATCGTATTCAACGGTGCCTCCATGATATATGGTCACTAGGTTGTGCATCTAGTTGAAACACATAACGAAACACATGTCATTTAGTCCAAATTAGACGATAGATAGTACCAAACAAGTACTTTCCAACTACAAACTAAGTAAATAAGATAATAACTACATACATAGATACAGTGTACTAACTAAATAGCTAGATCCTATTTAGTTAACTAAATATGTAACTACCTATCTAAGTAGCTATCTAACTATATCTATGTACCTATATATCTATATTTCTATCTATCTACATATATATCTCACTAGATCACTAACTAAATCAACTACCTGAGTCATCACATTAACTAGCAAATAACAGATGCCAAAACTACTACACTACAATCAAAGCTAACTAAGTACGCACATTGTAAATTCACAATTTTTACCTATCCGACGACGGAGTCGCGGACGTCGAGGAGTCACAGTGGACGTCGGGCGTGGGTTAGGCCGATGAGCCGGGCTGGCAGTGGCACGGTCGGGCGCTGCAGGTGCATGGCCGACAGGGAGCGTCTATCGACGGCGGTGGCGCGCGGCGGGCATAGGATGCCCAGCACTCCACGCAGCGAGTTCGACTCAACGGGCGCGGGCGGGACGGCAGGAGTGGTCGAGGCCGGCGGTGGAGGGCGGCACGGTCAGGTCACGGCACCGGCGCGGCGGGGCATGGCCAAAGGCAGCCGCGCACAGCGGGCGGCCCGTCGGGCGAGGCAAGGACGAGGGGACCGGCGCGGCGCGGGCGCGGGGCACGACGCAGCCGCAGTGGCGGCGCGGCGCGGGCGGCCGGGTGCGGGAGAGGGCGCGGCGGCGGCGGCGGTTTCCCTGCTCGGGCAAGGGAAAAGCGAGAGAGAGAGGGAGAGGAAGAGAGAAAAGGATTGGTGGCCCATACGTAAGACAGCCCGGCGCTAGGGTTGCTGGCGCCGAGCTCGGCGCCAAGATCTACGGCACCGAGCTCGGCGCCAGTAACCCTGGCGCTGAGCTGCTTGCTATGTCACCACCACGTTTGCTTCGAGCCGAAGAGCTTGGCGCCAGGGACGCTGGCGCCAGGACGTGTTAGCTCGGCGCCAGCAACGATGGCGTCGAGCTAAGGGTCCAGATTTTGAAATCTTTCCTGCTGGGACATATTTGTGAAATTTTTTCAAAAAAAGGGCTAAAAATTAAAAAATTCGGGTTAGTTTCACACCTTCAGTCTCTTGTATTCGATTGCAAGCGATTGCGTATGGGCCGTGCCGGCGTTTAACGCCCCGCACGGCCGCACGCCCAGCTCTCTCTCTCTCATTCTCTCCCCACGTGCACGCCCCACCTCTCTCTCTCTCTCTCTCTCTCTCATCTCCGGCGAGGCGGCGACCTCCTCCCCGGGGCCACGCCTGCGCCCCACCATGCCCGCACGACGTCCACACCCGCGCCCCACCGCGCCATGGACGACACGGCTTCAGGCGGATCCGGCGTCGGTGGCCATGGACGACGCGGCTTCTGGCGGATTCGGCGGCGGCGGCGCCGGTGAGGTGGGTCCTCCTCCTCCTCGTAGATCCGCGAGTTAGGGTTCCGACGAGCTTCTCCTCTCTCTCTCTCCCTCTCATCTTCCCCAACTCTGGTGGGCTTAAAAAGAGAAGGGGTTTGGGGGAGGAAGGCCGGCCAGGTGGTGGGGATGGCTGGATGGCGGTTTAGGGGCCCTGGCCACAGTGAAGGTGGCCGGGCCAGGTCGGGGCGGGGGTGCTCCATGTCCATGGCCATGGCAGGACGGGAGGGTGGGCGGCGGCGGGGACGAAGGTCGCCGGAGAGGGAGAAGACACCGGCGAGGAGGAAGAAGGAGAAGGGGGCGGCGACATGAAGGAGTCGGGAGGTTGAAGATGGCTGTGCGGATCGTCTGCCTCCTCTTTACAAAGTCGATTTCGGTATTCGGTATCTCTATAGTAGGAATAATGCCTGCTGGTGGCTTGTATTCGGTTGCAAGCGATTGCTGTTCTTTACAAGGCTGCTGGTGGCTTGTCCTCAGGCTTGTAATTTGCAAAGGAGTATGTAGCCAGGTTTCTTTTGTTATCTTGTGCTTTTTATCGTAATTTGCTATCTTGTTTCCTAATATCTTTACCCAGGCTGCACTAAACTTGCCCTTTTCATTTTGTGCTTTTTCACATGTCATAGCCAGCGGTTGCTGACCATGAAGAGATTTCAGTGGCGACCAAATAAGGAAAAGACCTGGGAGTTTGCCTTCTTCAATGTCTTTCCTGTTGGGCCTTCCACCCTTCCTAGACCACAAATCTATGATTTTTACTACAATATACACCAAGAAAAGTTGATACAAGGTGCTGCAGCGATCTTAGCTTGCTGTGGAGATTTTGGGATAAAAATTGTCATCAGTACATGGCAGGACCAGCCTGATTTACTGGTAATTGCATAGAACTATCTTCTATACTTCAATATTAGTGAAAAAATGGAACAGAATACACTAACACATTTGTCTTCTCGTGCATTATATAGTTCCATGAGAAGCATATGGGAGAGAAAGTACTGTGCGTCAAATGGAACCACTTTGTGCCGGAGCTGTTGGCTTATGGAAGCGATAAAGGGATAGTAAGGGTTGTGCAGATGGACAAGAATCAAGAATTTAAGCTTGCACATACCTTCACAGTAATATGCTATCTTTGTTTCAGATTTTTCCCCTTTGAGTATCATGGATTCGTGGTCTCATTTGTTGATGCTTCCACTGTTAGATGGACAGAAAGGGAGAGCCTACCCAAGTGCTGAGTTTGTCATGGGATGCATCAGCTACATATCTGCTAGCTTCGCTGTCCTCTGACAAAGTAGGTGTTATCCATAGAAAATCGAAGGCCAGGTGGAGTGTGTTGGATCCTATTGTCATTTCAGACACACCCTCCGTGAGATCAATTCTGATTTGTTGTGCTGAGCGTGCTTCCCCATTCTTTGTTCTGGCTCCTAGTTATACGTCTACACTGGAGGTAATAAATCCAGCCCATTTCAAGTTATACGTATAGTTTTTTAAAAAATAGTTAGCATATAGTTTGTGACAGTCCACTTTATGCTACCCCTAAACTTGTCAATT
Source organism: Miscanthus floridulus (assembly GCF_019320115.1). Classification (NCBI taxonomy): domain Eukaryota; kingdom Viridiplantae; phylum Streptophyta; class Magnoliopsida; order Poales; family Poaceae; genus Miscanthus; species Miscanthus floridulus. The sequence continues at coordinate 35,007,784 of NC_089580.1, read as the reverse complement.
AGTCTCAAAATTGAACAAATTACCCCTTTGCAGCAATTACAATTGGGACAAAAGTGTTTTCGAGTCATATCATCGTTTGTTGGTTCAAAAGTAAATTTGTCGGGTTCATAAACCCGGAGTCCCTAATGGACCTGCTTCCCAGCAAAAACTCAGCCCAACAGACGACGTTGCGAACGACGCGCAACTCCTGGGCCGGCCCAGATACCTAACGGCCGGCCGAAAGAGTGATCCAGGCTCCAATCGGAAGGCCTCCGACTCCGGCCGGAAGGCCTGTCCAAGGACGCTCGCTTCTGACTCCGGCCCCCTCCTCCGACCGGAAGGCCTGGCCAAGGAGGGGCAGGGCTCGCTTCCGACTCTGGCCCGCTTCCCCGACCAGAAGGCCTGGCAAAGGGAAGGGTGACGCTCGCTTCCGACTCCGGCCCACTTCTCTGGCCAGAAGGCCTGGCCAAGGACGCTCGCTTCCGACTCCGGCCCGCTCCTCTAACCGGAAGGCCTGGCCAAGGAGGGGCGGGGCTCGCTTCCGACTCCGACCCGCTTCTTCGACCGGAAGGGCTGGCCAAGGGAAGGGCGACGGTCGCTTCCGACTCTAGCCCGCTTCTCCGACCGGGAGTACACCGAACCTCTGCTTACAGCTCTTCTCCGACCAGCGCGGTTGGAACCGACTGGGAAACGACCGAATGGGGAACGCCCGCTCGGTAAGGACCCAAAGAGTCAGGCGGAGCAGATAAGGGAAGGTGCTCAAGTCAACCGCAATACCGAGGTCCGTAACCTGCGTGCCTATAGGACAGTACTGTCAGGCCATGCCAGAAGGGTGCTTCGCAAACCTTCCAGGCATGTCAGAACCCGAATAGTGTTGCGGGCGCCGTCCTTTGCCCTATAGTGTTGCGGGCGCCGCCCTTCGCCATACCGGGTAAACATAGTAATGCCTGCCACACGCATCTGACATGAACAGTATTGTAGATGCCGACAACCGTCTTGTACCCGACGGCGTGGACAACAAGACTAGGTAGCACACACACACACTCTCTTCCTCTGACACACACTCTCTCTCTCTCTCTTGTAAAGCCATCCCCTTCATCTATAAAAGGGGATGCGCTCTCACCAAAAAGGGGATCGCTCTCAACAAACAACATACGGATCATTCTGACTCACTCTCTGCTAGCTTTAGACACTCTAAAGCCACACAGAGCATACGTTCTAATACTTAGCGCACGTAGGAGCTCCCGTCACTCTTGGCCCTTCGGTCCAGAGTCCGACCGGACCTCCGATACCCCCCATCTTACTCCCTCTCGTTTATAACCCCACAGTAAACTTTGAGCACCTAGGCTCAGGAATAAAGTCATTGGCCGACTCAAACTGGACGTAGGGCACATTGCCTATCGGAGGAGGCATGCTCTCCGTCGACACCAGGACACCAGGTGACCTCAATGGCGAGACGGCTGTGCTCCGCTCCATGCCCACTCTGGGCTCAAACCTCACTGTGAGTAACGTACATACTGTTCTTTACTCACTTTTTTATATCTTCCACCGATTTTTCGGGGGATCCCTTTGTCCCCACCACGACTACCATGCGACCGGTTCCCCTATGGCTTCACGTCCCCCACGGACGTGGACGCACGGGGCTCTGAAATATGCTGATGCTGCCCCCTCTCACATCCAAATTTGTTGGGATGGCGGGCTATGCTCCCACCTCTTTCCACGACCTCGTGGATGATGAGGTTGAGAGCGACGGCTCTAGCATCAACGACGTGGTGGCACCTAGCCACCCTCTGTCCTAGGAGTGCGATATGGTAGACGCTCTGGGACAGCCATCGATGGTTGCGGAGTCTCTATAGACTAACACCCCTCTAGACCCTCGTGCGGAGGCCTCGTGTGTGCATAGGGGCACGGCGAGGAGCTACAACAAAGGCGGCAGAACCAGTTGCCACCTGCGCCGGCGCGCTCGGTGCAGCACACTGCGCCACACACGCATGACCCGGTGAGGGGCGCCCGGGGATGCGCCTGCCAGGTCTAGCGCGACATCATGGACGGGGGGGGGGGAGGGGAATGATCCCCCATAGTTCGCTCGAGCTGGCCAGAACATCGCCACAGCGGCGATGCTTCTGCACGACCTTCCTAAGCCTATCGAATCCAAGGAGTAGGTGATCCACTGGAACCTCTGGGTGCTGGTGGAAACTGCTGCCGTTCAACAGGTGGAGAGCTCTGCGTCACGACACTGACTCGTGGCCTCTCTCCCCACCGGGGGAATGGGACCGCACCAGTCACGTTGCTCCATCCGCTCACCTCTACCATTGCCAAGCACAGAACAGGAGGCCACAACTGCACCACGGCCTGACCCGGCGCCCGCTCCACACCGACCACTGTGCGCAAACACCTCAGGCTGAACCGAGATGCTCGCAGCGTCATCAACAACCGGAGCCAGGTCCGGCATGACGATGATGTCCATCAAAGGGCGGTAAGAGCAGCCGGCATGGGCCCTGGCCAGACCATCGAGGGGAGAGGTGAAATGCTCCCCAGGCATGGTCACCGACCTAACGACCGGAGTCCCAGCCCAGATGTACATGTATGATGGGCTTTTGGTCAACGCATCTAGAGAGCGCTGTTCCCACAGCTGCTTCCGACTGCCTACCAACATCGTCAAATATACCGAGGAGATGAACCCTGGTATATGGCTCGAAAGACTTCTGGCTCGCCTGTCGGGCCAGGGGGTGGATGATGACCACTTCATCATTCAGTATCTCCCCATCTGCTTGGGGGAACATGTTCGAGCGTGGCTCGAATTCCTCCCGCATGACAGCATCCGCTGACTGGGTGGATCTCAAGAGGATCTTTGTCGGGAATTTCCAAGGGGACGTACATCTGCCCTTGGAATTCCTAGGACCTCAAGAGCTGCAAGTAGGAGCCCAATGTGTCCCTGGGGGATTACATCCGTAGGTTTCTCAAAATGATGCAACTCCCTTCCCGATGTCGTCAACAGCGGACGTCATCAGCGTGTTCCTCTTCGAGACAACCTATGAGTCTTTGATCCACAAGCTTGATTGTCTGAAGCCCCGGACCACCCGCGACCTGCTTGATGTCGCCACGAACCATGCCTCCGACAAAGAGGCAGTCAGAGCCGTCTTCAATGGTGGCCAGGACAAGGGCAAGGCCAAGTGCAAGGACCAAAACGAGGACCCCTCCACGCAGAGGGGCAAAAAGAACAAGAAGGATCGGCGCCGACCGGCCAACTCCGCGTTGGTCGCCGTAGCTGATTGTGCAGGCAAGCAACCCTAGCCAGGCCAGCCTGGCCACTTCGACAAGCTCATGGAGAGTCCATGCACCAACCACACCTACCCCGTCAAGCATCTCTACAAGGACTACGAACTCTTGAAGCGCTTTCTACGACAAGCCAGCAACCCGAATGATGGAAAGGGCAAGGAGGCAGCAGCCAAGAAAGGAGGCACGGCGGGCAAGGATGGGGATGGCTTTCCCGATCCCGAGGATTGCCTCATGATCTTTGGGGGATCTCACACCGTCTACTCCAAGCGCCAGCATAAAGTGCGCTACAGAGAGGCATGTGTCGCCGAGACAGCCATCCCCTCCTTCCTTAGCTGGTCGGAATCTCCGATCACCTTTGATTAGAGGGACCATCCTTCCCACATCACCAGATTGGATCGCTACCCGCTCATCGTTGACCCCATTGTCCATAAGAAGCACCTCACCAAGGTGTTGATGGATGGAGGCAGCGGCCTCAACATCTTCTATGTCGATGCCATGCGCATCCTCCGGTCGGAGCTCTGCCCAGTGAGCTCTCCCTTCCACGGCGTGATCCTAAGGACGCAGGCATTCCTGCTCGGGCAGATCGACCTACCCGTCACATTTGGCGACCGAGCCAACTTCCGCTCGGAGGTGCTTACCTTTGAGGTGGTAGACTTCCTTGGGTCCTACCATGCCATATTGGGGTGGCCTTGTTACGCCAAGTTCATGGCCATCCCCAACTACACCTACCTCAAGCTATAGATGCCGGGACCCAATGGTGTCATCTCTGTGGGTAGTGCCTTTTCACACACCTACACGTGCGACCACGAGCATTACGAGCTCGCCACTGCCGTCATCAACTCGTCTGAGCTCCCGCGGCTCAGGGAGTTGTCGACCCCAGCGGTCCCAGACTCCAACAAGCCAACCTCCTCGAATGCCTTCCGCCCAACCAAGGAAACCAAGGTGGTGGGGATCGACCCCACCGACCCAACCAAGATGGTGCGGGTCAGGACCCAGCTCCTAGCCAAATAGGAATGCAAGCTCGCCAACTTTTTATACGCCAACCGCGATGTCTTCGCATGGAAACCTTCTAACATGCTAGGCATACCATGGGAGGTCACCGAGCACGCACTACACCTTATCCCGGGGTCGAAGCCCACCAAGCAATGCCTCCGTCGCTTCGACGATGAGAGGCCATGGCCATAGGCGAGGAGGTCACCAAACTCCTGGCAGCCGGATTCATCAAAGAGGTATACCACTCGGAACTGGCTCGCCAATCCTATTCTTGTTAAAAAGAAGACCGGGAAATGAAGAATGTGTGTTGATTATACTGGCCTCAACAAAGCATGTCCAAAGGACCACTTTCCTTTGCCACGCATAGACCAGATAGTCGACTCTACCTCAGGATGTGAAATCCTCTTCTTTCTAGATGCCTACTCAGGCTATCACCAGATCAGTGATGAAAGAGTCTGACCAGCTCATGACTTCGTTCATCACTTTGTATGGTTCGCACTGTTATGTAACCATGCCTTTTGGTCTAAAGAACGCTGGCTCCACCTATCAACGGTGCATACAGCGATACTTCGCCGATCAAATCGACCCACTCGATCAGCCTGACCAAGTCGAGCTGGCCAAAACCAACAATCGTTGTCTATGTCCGAACGCGGTATCAAGGCCAACCCCAAAAAAATTATGGCCATCTCCAACATGGGCCCTATATGCAACGTCAAGGGCGTACAAAGGCTCACCGACTGTTTGGCCACCCTGAGTCGGTTCATCTCCCGGCTAGGTGAACGAGGAATGCCTCTCTACAAGCTTCTCAAAAAGATAGACATGTTTGTCTGGACCAAGGAGGCACAACAGGCTCTGGAAAACCTCAAAGCATCGCTGACGACAGCCCCAATCCTCATCGCCCCCAAACGGGGAGAACCCCTCCTCCTCTATGTCATGGCAAGCAACCATGCGGTGAGCGCCGCCCGAATCATCGAAAGGGAGGAGCCGGGACACCACCTTAAGGTCCAACGACCCGTATACTTCATCGGAAAGGTACTCACCGAGCCTAAGGCTCGGTACCCCCAGGTGCAAAAACTCCTATACGCCGTGCTGATGGTGACCCGGAAGCTCCTGCACTACTTCACTGACCACGAAGTCTCGGTCGTCACTTCATACCCGCTGGGAGACATCGTCCAGCAACCGTGATGCCATAGGACAGATCTCCAAGTGGGCACTCGAACTAATGGGCCACGACATTAGGTATAGCCCCTGCATCAGCTATCAAGTCTTAGGCTCTCATAGATTTTGTCGCCGAATGGATGGAGGTCCAGCTACTGACCCTAGACGTCACCCATGAGTACTAGACAATGTACTTTGAAGGGTCCATAATGGCACCTGGCTCGGGGGCTAGAGTGGTGGTCATCTCCTCGGATAGGAGTAGTCTCCGCTATGCGATCCGACTCCACTTTTTGGCCTCAAACAACACCATGGAATACGAGGCCCTCATCAACAGACTGCGCATCGCCATCGAGCTCGGCGCTACGCGACTGTACGTCCACGGTGACTTAGAGCTGGTCATTGACCAAGTCATGAAAGAGTCCTCTTGCAAAAGCCCCCTCATGGCAGCATACTGCCAGAGGTGCACAAGTTCGAGGACAAATTCTGAGGGATCGAGCTGCATCATGTCCCCCAAAAGGACAACAACGCCGCCGATTTCCTCGTAAAATTAGCGGCCAGGTGGGCTCCATCTCTCAGATGGGGTGTTCATCAATGATCTTCACGAGCCGTCTGACCCGCATCTTGGAAGGACCGATCCAGACACACTCCAACTCTGGCTCTCCACTCGGGGGCTCTGACCTGGGCACCTCCATGACAACGTCGCCCACTGATGTCGCCATGGTGACTCTCAGTCTGGTTGACTAGAGAGCACCTTGGCTCGCCTACCTCCTCAAGGAAGTTCTCCCATCCAAAAGGACTGAAGTGCGATGGATCACTCGACGCGCCAAGACCTTTGTCGCGGTCGGAAACAAACTCTACAAATGAAGCCCATTGGGAGTACTCATGAAGTGCATGCCGACCGACCAAGGGAAACAACTCCTCGAGGTCCACGCCAGAATCTGCGGACATCACGTGGCCCCGAGGTCGCTGGTCAGAAAAGCCTTTTGGCAAGGTTTTTACTAGCCCAATGCGCTATGAGATGCAGAGGAGGTTGTCCGCAGGTGTGAGGGATGCCAGTTCTATGCTTGGCAAACTCATTTACCAGCGCAAGAGCTTCAAACCATCCCCATCACCTGGCCGCTTGCAGTCTGGGGCCTCAACATGGTAGGACCCCTCAAAAAGGGCCTGGGCGGCTTCACTCACGTACTCGTAGCAGTTGACAAATTCACCAAGTGGATAGAGGCGAAACCCATCACGAACATCCGCTCGGAGGAGGCGGTCAAGTTCGACGTTCCTAACTGTATCATCACTGACCACGGGACCAACTTCACCAGCAAGAAGTTCCTAGACTTCTGTGATGGATACGGCATCAGGATCGACTGGGCCTCGATCGGACATCCACATACTAACGGTCAGGTCGAGCACGCCAATGGCATGGTCCTCTAAGGACTCAAGCCACGCATCTTTGACCGACTCAGTAAGTACGTTAGGCGATGGGTCATAGAGGTCCCAACGATCCTCTAGAGCCTAAGAATGACCCAAACCGATCCACATATTCACACCCTTCTTCCTAGCCTATGCAGCTGAAGCGGTGATGCCCTCCGACCTCGACTACGGTGCCCCAAGAGTGAAGGCCTTCGACTGCAACCAAGCCACGGAGGCTCAGCAGGACGCAGTCGGCCTACTCACGGAGGCTCACGAGACGGCTGTCATCCGCTCCACTCGCTATCAGCAAACTCTCCGCAGGTACCATGAAAGGAAAATCAGAGGAAGGATCCTCGAAGTCGGAGACCTCGTGCTTCAAAGGACCCAATCAACCAAAAAGAAACACAAGCTATCTCCACCATGGGAAGGACCCTACACAGTGACCGAAGTGATCCGACCAGGCGCCTACTGACTGAAGGACGACAATGGCAACGTTCTCAACAACACTTGGAACATCAAACAGTTACATCATTTCTTCCTCTAAAATTTGGTCTTACCGCTTTCTTTCATTCAACATTTGCTCCTACAAGCACCCTGGCTCAAACACTTTCAGCCCAGGTCGCTTGGGGGCTCTATGGGGGTGTGGTACCACCTTTCTTTTTTTACTATCATATTGTAAATACTTTTTACCCAATCGAAAGGGTAGTCTGTTCCTTTGATTACCCTACATAACTTATGCTTTAAACTTCTGACCGATCATACCCAGCCATGACCTACGGTTACGCGTAGCTGAGCCTCGCAGGCCACACCCGAGTTCTTATGGTTGCAGCCTACGGTTCAAGCGGGCAGGTGCGAAAAAGGAAGAATAAAAAACAGAGTTGTGCTAGGGTAATAGTGAGGAGCGGATGGGGTAAGCTTCCCCTTACGAAGTGATTCCATCACAAAACAAAATTATTATATTCATAAAATACACAAAACTTCTTACATGGGGGCTCCCCATGAACTTATCCCTTACATATGCTAATTTACTTCTACTCTAAATACTACTGTGTCCGACCGACGGCATCGGCTGACAGCACGACTGGCGAAGATAAGGGCTACTCGCTCTCCAACGGGACGACATTCGGCTCGGTCAGAGGCAGGACGATGTTCACTTCTGACCTGGGCTCCACTCCATCCACAGGCTGAGTAA
>NC_089580.1:33791634-33979804 GCF_019320115.1 Miscanthus floridulus | reverse complement strand
TAATGAAAATGGCCAAAGATATGAGCCACAACTGGCCATGGGGCTTAAATAGAAGCCCCTACGAAATAGAGCCGTTGTACCCCTTCACTGGGCACACTGCGCTCTGACCGGATGCTTCGGTCTTACTGACTGGACCCTGGACTCAATGTCTGGTCCATAGATGAACACCACACATCACTAGCTTCAAATGTTGTTTGTCAGATTCCAATGGCTACGAAGTTGACTGGACACTCTGGTAAAACTGACCGGACACTGGAGCCTTAGCGTCCGGTCGAGTACAATAAGGGTCGAAACCTAGTTTTCCTCGACCGGACATGTCCGGTCCACCTTGACCAGACATAGCCCAGCGTCCAGTGGTAAACCCTATCCTCTGTACCACCAGTCAACATGACTGGACGTAGGTAGTTAGCGTCCGGTGCTTTTGGATCTAGCGTCCGGTCACTTGATCGACATTGTCATCTCCTCTATTTTCACTTCTAACTTCTTCATCCTTGCTCTAATATGCCAACCACCAAGTGTATCACCTTGTGCACATGTGTTAGCATATTTACACAAATATTCTCAAGGGTGTTAGCACTCCACTAGATCCTAGATGCATATGCAATGAGTTAGAGCATCTAGTGGCACTTTGATAACCGCATTCCGATATGAGTTTCACTCCTCTTAATAGTATGGCTATCAAACCTAAATGTGATCATACTCTCTAAGTGTCTTGATCACCAAAACAAAATAGCTCCTATAAGTTATACCTTTGCCTTGAGCTTTTTGTTTTTCTCTTTCTTCTTTTCAAGTTTAAGCCCTTGATCATCGCCATGCCATCACCATTGTCATGCTATGATCTTCATTAGCTTCTCTATTTGAAGTGTGCTACCTATCTCATGATCACTTGATAAACTAGGTTAGCACTTAGGGTTTCATCAATTCATCAAAACCAAACTAGAGCTTTCAATTATGTTGCTTGATTGCTAGGCTTAATTTGTCATTGGGTATTGGTGAGACATATGCATGTGAGGAATACATTATTCGTGTTCATAACCCTAGGTTTACTAAGGTTTCTAGTCAGACCACCACTAGAGATCTTAGTAAGCTATTTACTGAATGTCATAATATACTTAAGATTTATGTGTTGACTGGTGCTTCATCTATTGCTTTAGCATCAGACATTTGGTCTGGTAATGCTAAAGAGGACTATATTAGTGTTGTTGCTCATTATGTGAGTGCTAATTGGGAGTTACAAAAAAAGGTTATTGGTCTAAGGTTGATTGAGGTGAAGCATACTGGTGAAAATATTACTGAAAAAATTGCTTGTGTCGTTGAGGAATTTGGTTTGATTAACAAGGTTTTCTCTGTAACTCTAGACAATGCTTCTTCTAATGCTAAGGCTATGGATACTTTGACACCTATGTTTGTTGGTTATTTGGGTTGTGATCCTTCACCTGAGCCTATAAATCCTAATCAGCGTAAGTATAGTCTTGTGCATTGTGCTTGTCATATCATTAATCTGGTTATAAAATCTGGTTTAAAGAGGTTCAAATCTTACACATAAGATTTTAGAACTGCTATTGATTTCTTAAATTCTTCTAATCAAAGAATTGCTATATTTAAGAACTACTGTACTGCTCAGGGTGTTGGACTTAGAAAGTTTGGCTTAGATATGGATGTTAGATGGAATGCTACATACCTTATGCTTAAACACTTGGTTCTATATAAGGATGTTTTTTCTGTGTTCATTAATGCAAATTATGGCTCAACATTGTTGACTACAAGGCATTGGTATATAGCTGAAAAGATATTGGAGTTCCTGGAAATATTTTATAAATCCACAATTGTTCTTTCTGGTGTTTACTATCCAACTAGTCCACTTATTCTGCACCATCTGCTAGACATTACTTCTCATTTGCATGCAAGTGAAAAAGATTAAAATCTAATAGCTATTGTCTATCCTATAATGCTTAAATTCCTTAAATACTGGTAGGATATACCTCTTTTATATTCATTTGATTTCATTCTTGATCCTAGAGCTAAGTTGAGAGGTTTATTTAATGTTCTACAAATACTTAAGGAGAACATTGGTGTTGATTATAGTTCATATTATGCTGATGTGAAAACTAAAATTTACAAGTTGTTTAACCAATATGAGAGAAAGTCTGGTGCAGCTAGGTCTCAGAGGCTTGCACAGCCTGCAAGCCATATAGGTAAGAAAAAATAGACATGGGAAAGAATCTTTGGAGGCCCCGGATCATCTGGTGTTGTTGGTCCTTCCCCTACCTCTGCATGCAGTTCATCTCAATTTTGCTTCTGCTGCTGGTTGTGAACTCATAGCTTATCTAGACAATGATAATGTCACTGCATATGAGGATGACTTCGACTTACTTCTCTGGTGGCATAACCACAAACTAACCTATCATATCATATCTATAATGGCTAGAGATATTATGTCTGTTCCTGTTTCTACTATCTCTTAAGAATCATGTTTTAGCTTGATAGGAAGGATAATTGAAGAGCGGCGATGACGCTTGTTGCTTGAAACTATGGAGATGTTGGCTTGCATAAAGGATTGGGAGTTAGGAGTGAAAGTGCATCTAGCCCTTTGGTGGGTTTTGGATGATTAAATGACAAAGTGATTAAAGGTCTAACCCATTTGCTAAGTGTGGATAGGTAATAGGTTATCTCATAGGTACTTAATGAAAGCCAAAATGATGTGTTATTGTATAAACAATCTTGTTCAAGCATAAGACAACAATGCAAATGGAATTCATGCAAAGACTTATTTATTGTGGGATTTCCATGTACAGTGTGAAAGCAAACTCATAAGAATTAATTAATGAGACATGAGGGATTGCATATGGATTGGTCTCATATTTAAAGCTTGCTCAATTGAAATGAAAAAGATAACTATACAAATGAATGGTTAATTCAACACAAGATGTGACTTGATGGCTTGAGATGGTGAAGATAGCAAGGAAAGGCTTCGAGGTACTGAGCAAGGGTGAAAGGCAAGCGATGGCTTGGTGGCCGAAGAACCTAGCTAGGGTGAAGAAGGAAGTACTTGCATTTAGTTGAGGTACTAATCAAGCTACGATGGTCATATTGATGTGGAGGATCAAATCTATATTGGACAAAGTGTTTGAAGTGACTTGATGCATTTGGAGTTATTCATATTTGATGAATGGAATCAAGTCATGTACTCAAGATGGCTATGCTCAAGTGACAAGATCAATATTAACATGTTGGCACCCTTACTTGATAAAGATTGAAAGAGACGACATTAATTCAAAAGAGGTCAACTCAAGCGGTATAAATTTGTTTTTCCTTTAATCTTGAGTTTAATAGGTATGCCATACTATTAAGAGGGATGCATTATGTTGATAGATAATATTTCATAAGTGCTTAAGCCAACCCATGTGAGTTTTGAGTATTTGAGAGACAAAAAAGCTAACTGATTTCTTGCTGGTCTGGCAATACCGGATGTGTCCAATATTTGCCCAGCAATGATAAAAGTGTTGTTCTCGGGTTGGTTCATCGGGAGTTCCGGCAATGGTCGGTTGTGCTTAAAACTAACTTGGAGGTTCACTATCCTGGTCATACCAGATGTGTCTGGTATGGATGACCAGAGGCCAATGGCTAGTTTTCAAATGCCTTGAGAGTCAGGAGTTCCGACGTAAGTCAGGAGTTCCAACTGTTGGAAGTTCCGACATGAGTCGAGAGTTTCGACACCTCACATACTTTAACTCAGTTACATGGTTTTCAAATATCCTAAGGGTCGGGAGTTCTAACGTGAGTCGGGAGTTCCGACGATCAGGAGTTCTGACATTCATCGGGAGTTCCGATGCCTCACATTGTCACTGTAACTTAGTTATCGTTGGGGCAGTATAAGTCATACCGGACATGTCCGGTATGGCAACGACTATAAAACGGCTAGTTTTTCCAAGGTGGCTATAAATACCCCCAAGCCTTCACCTTTGGAGGCTGCTGATTCTGCTGATACATATACACATTTTTGAGCCTTGTCAACTGTCCCAACCCTCTTTTAGTGAGTGATTGATCAAATTTGCCAAATCAAATTGTGGGTTGAGTAAAATTCAAAAAGAGAGCAATCCAACCACTTGAGCACTAGTGCATATTGTCTATTTCGTGATTCACATTTGTTACTCTTGGACTCTTTGGTCCTAGATGGCTAGGCGTCACCGAAGAGCACCCGAGAGATTGTGGTGTGCCTCAGAAAGTTTGTAACAGTCGATTCTGCCGCCTCGGAATCAACTAGTGGAAGAAGGAAAAGGAGTTAGAAAAGACTCTAGCTAGAGTGACCTTCATGGTACCCTCTAGGGTTGACCTTCGTTGGGTCGCCCGTAGCCCCCTCAACGTAGAGTAGGACTCGAACGAGTCCAAACTTCGGTAAAACAAATATCATGTCTCAATTCATATTTCATTTGATATTTGAGTTGCTCCAGCTCTTGTGCAAGCTCTCTGTATATATTGTCATCTCTAGTAGGTGCCTGTAGTTTGGTTTGAAGATAGAAATTGAAAGGAGCAAGTTTAGGGCTGATCTGTAGAAATCGTGTATACCGGACATGTCCGGTATTCATAGTGGACATGTCCGGTATTAAAGCTTAGTACTTAAAATATTTATTCTCTATTCTAACTTTGTGTTGCAGGGTTGTAGCTCCTAGATATATTATTTATACCTTGTTTACTCTGTCGCTAACTTGTGTGGGGTGGTATTACTCTTAATTTGGAGTTTCTATTTTGGAAATTCCCTTTTCTAATTGTTTCCACATTTAAAGGTGTTAATTTTTAGAAACGCCTATTCACCCCCCTCTAGGTGGCATCCTAGGTCCTTTCAAGGAGAAAGAAGGTTACATCATGCTGTTGGCACCCAATAGTTGAAAGACTTCTTCAAGAATCTTTATCTTGATGAAGATGCATCTGGGGCTGCTGTTGCTGCTGGCACATCTAGATCTGCAACTGTGGCTTCTGGTGGTACTTAGTGTATGAGACTTGAGAGTTGTGAGACTTGAGAGTGATCTGTTATCTTTGTATCTGTGATGTGTGACTGATACTGGTGAACAATGGTTTAAGACTTAATTAAGAGTTGTGCTACACTCTTTTTCCCTTTCTTGGGTTTCTCACAAGGGTGAGTTTTACCTAGAAAGGTTTTTAATGAGGCATCATTACACAAACAGCTCAGTTATCTTAATTCCCTTGTCTCCTTTGGTGGCTTTTGTTAGAATTTAGAATCTATGATCAGTTTATTACTTGTGAATGTGAAATACTGAAATGTGAAATACTGAAATGTGAAAGACTTGTGAAATGTGATTGTGAAAATAGAGAAGTGTTGAATGAGAGAAGCAATTTGAGGTGTTTTAAGGGCACCGGGCTGTGGGCTAGCATGGTTTGCGGATTTCACCGTGCTTAGCGGGTCGTCATGGCACGAATTTCGACTTGTAGGGCCATGCTTGGGCCGAAGGATAGGCACGAGACCTAGAGGGGCACGACCTAGGAGGCACGGCATGCCATGTCAGCCCGACCCCCTGTGGGCCGTGCTGGCCCATTGGCCAACTATATCCCCTGGTGATAGGCTAGGGGTCAGCCCCTTGGCCACCCACACCGCCTCCCTTGGTGGACGACTGTTTGGCCACCGCCGCCTCTGGCGAGGAGGCCGGTGGCCCTCTCCGTCGTCAGGGCTAACCCTAGGAGCTCTCCCCGTTGTTGCTAAGGTATTCCCCCCTCTAAGACCCTCATTTTGGTGATTAAATTTTGAATGAATTGATTATTATTAGTGATTTGATATAGTTAAGTAGTTAGGAGTTAGGGTATAGTTAGGTAGTTAGCCTTTAGGTTTTTGTTAGTTAGGATATTGGTTTTAGGGTTTAGGTTTTTGTTAGTTAGGATTAAGGGTTTAGGGTTTAGGCTATTGTTAGTTAGGACTTTGGGTTTAGGGATTGGTTAGGTAGTTATGGTTTAGTTAGTTTATAGTAGTAATGGTAGTTAGTATAGATACTAGTTTTCATGTGTTGGTACTTGGTAGTGCATGATACGATGATTTCAAAGACTTGATGAAGTTTCCTCAAATGCTTTTGTAGATGGATTGTTGTGTCCAAGTTTTTTACGGAGTAAGTGTTAGGAAAGAAGATGGTATATTTGAGGATATGGAAGAAGAATTGGAATGGTTTGATGAACCTCCTAGCTTCGATGACCTTTGTGTCTATTTGAATGCAAAGTTTGGTGGTGATTTCATAGTGAATGGGAGGTTTGATAGTATGAAGACTAGGGCACACTATGTTCTAATGCCCTTGCACGACCTTGCTGAAAGGTCCTAATGGCTAGAGGGGAGGGGTGAATAGCATATTAAAAAAAATTCTACAACAACACTTAAGAAACCGGTTAAACAATTATGAGGCGAAGCGAGTGTTGCGCTAGCCTACTAAAAATGCAAGCCACCTACCATAATTCTAGTTTATGTAGTTTCTATCCATAGAATAACTATGTCACTACACTAAGTTAGTGTGCTCTCAAATGCTAACAAAAGAGCTACACTAACCAAACTAACAAGCTCTCATAACTAGCTACACTAAAGAGCTTGACAACTAGTTTGCGGTAATGTAAAGAGAGTGAGCAAAAAGGTTATAACACCGTGTCGAGGAAGGAGCCAATCAATCACAAGAATGAATAACAATGAAAATCAATCACCTCGGAATCAAATGATGACACAATGATTTTTTATCAAGGTTCACTTGCTTGTCGGCAACCTAATCCTCGTTGTGGTGATTCACTCACTTGGAGGTTCACGCGCTAATTATCATCACACGCCAAACCCTCAATAGGGTGCCGCACAACCAACACAAGATGAGAATCACATAAGTCACGAGCAATCCACTAGAGTACCTTTTGGCTCTCCACCGGGGAGAGGTCAAGAACCCCTCACAATCACCACGATCGGAGCCAGAGACAATCACCATCCTCTACTCGATGATCCTCGCTGCTCCAAACCATCTAGGTGGTGGCAACCACCAAGAGTAACAAGCAAATCCCATAGCAAAACACGAACACCAAGTGCCTCTAGATGCAAACACTCAAGCAATGCACTTGGATTCTCTCCTAATTTCATAAAGATGTTGAATCTATGATGAAGATGAGTAGGAGGGCTTTGGCTAAGCTCACAAGGTTGCTATGTCAATGTAATTGGCCAAGAGAGTGAGCTTGAGCCGGCCATGGGGCTTAAATAGAAGCCCCCACGAAATAGAGTCGTTGTACCCCTTCACTAGGCACAACACGGGGTGACCGGATGCTCCAATCATATTGACCGGACGCTGGACCTCAACGTCTGGTCATGCGATGTGTGCCACGTGTCCCCTCTCTTCAAATACTGAGCACTCGATCTCAACGGTCAAGTGATGATCAGACGCACTGCTGTGAAGTGACCGGACGCTAGACCTCAGCGTCCGGTCATTTCCAGTAAGCATCCAGAGAAGATTTTTCATGACTAGACATGTCCGGTCATGCTCGATAGGACTCACCCAGCATCTGGTCACTTAGCATTTCCCCTGTGCATGACCATGTCAGTGTGACTGGACATAGCCAGCCAGCGTTCGGTCATTTCAGCGCTAGCGTCCGGTTGACGACCGACGCTGTGCTTCTTCTTTTGCTACTGACCGGACACGCCGGTCCTTCATAGACTAGTGTCCAGTCACTTATAGTGACCACGTTCACCTGAGTTTAGGGCGTCGGTGGCACCATCGGACTGTCTGCACTCTACGAGCGGACACTCCACTGGTGAAGTTTCTAACCCTTGTTTAAATGTGCCAACCACCAAGTGTACCACCTTTTGCTTATGTGTTAGCATATTTTCACAAATATTTTCAAGGGTGTTATCACTCCACTAGATCCTAAATGCATATGCAATGAGTTAGAGTATCTAGTGGCACTTTGATAACCGCATTTCGATACGAGTTTCACCTCTCTTAATAGTATGGCTATCGAACCTAAATGTGATCACACTCGCTAAGTGTCTAGATCATCAAAACAAAAATGGCTCCTACCATTTATACCTTTGCCTTGAGCCTTTTGTTTTTCTCTTTCTTCTTTTCAAGTCTAAGCACTTGATCATCACCGTGGCATCACCATCATGTTATGATCTTCATTTGCTTCACTATTTCAAATGTGCTACCTATCTCATGATCACTTGATAAACTAGGTTAGCACTTAGGGTTTTAATCAATTTACCAAAACCAAACTAGAGCTTTCACCTGCTCACTGGTCCCGCTATAATAGGGTGCTCTAAGGTTCCAATGTGCCCATGGCTGAGGTGGTGGTGGAGAATGGGTACATGATGTAGGGTCTCCAAGATGGGCCATCTAATGATGGTGTTGGAGGCAATGAACAAGAATTAGGGGTCGAAGGGAAAGCAACTCAGGGGTAACATGGATTTTGACTATCAATTGATGCAGGAGCAGTTTGATTCAACTCTAGTAGGTTGTATAAGCAATGACTTTGATGTGAACGAGTTTGAATGGGAAGAGGAGGATAGGATCGGTGATGCAGTTAGCAGTGATTCTGATGATGACTAAGGAGGTAGAGATGTTATGCCAACACCGGTTGATGTCATGTTAGTACCGGTTTATGCTATGCCATTAGCAGTACCAACTGAGGTACTTCATGCTATGTCGGCTTAGGATAGACTAGTCATAGATTTGCTAGAGGATGATACCCCCTATGATTCATGGGGTAGAATTAGCGAAGCACAATAGTATGTTCCACCACCACCTTACACAGCGATATAGCTTATGCAGCTAAGGTCGATGAACATACCTTTTAGTGGCATTTTGAACTATAGGGATGTCAGCATGATGGATATGACAGTTTGTGACACCGGTCTCTAGATGTGTAGGAAATTATTGTATGACCATGAGAATATAATCCTTGAGAAGTGGATGATATTCAATACAATGTCAGAGATGAAGCTGTTCCTTCAGGACTATGCTATCTATCAGCATAGGCCCTACAACATCACTCATTCTGACAAGGAGTTGAGATACCACGTGACATGCAAAAATGGTTGTATGTGGAGGTTAAATGCGCGAAAGACACAGAGTGATGGCAAGTAGAGGATAAGTAAAGTGGTCCAACCCCACACTTGCCTATCAAATAAGGGGAAGGAAAATCATCAGCAGCTCACTGCACGTTACCTTGCTCGTCGTATATTAGGGCTCGTTGATAACAATAACGACATTTTGGTGTCTTCCTTGCAAGAGTCCATATCTAGATTCATTAAATATAATGTGAAGTACGAAAAGGCTTGGCGTGCTAAGCAAATTGCCCTAGTGATTCATTGGGATAGCTAGGAGGAAGCGTACAACAGGGTACCCCAAATATTATGTGCAATCATTACTATAACCCTAGCTTGAAATGGTTTATAGACACCAGAGGGATGTATTTCGAGGACCCATTGAGGCATGTCCTACATTGTGTGTTCTGGTCATTTGCACAGACAGAACATGCATTCTGGTAGTGTTGCCCAGTCGTACTTATTGATGGCACTTTCCTGACCGAAAAGTACAGGGGCACCTTGATGATGGCTGCTGCTGTTGATCCGGAGGACTAGATAGTACCCATGGCTTTTGCCTTGGCAGAGGGGGAGAATAATGAATCTTGGTCATGGTTCATGCGTCTTCTATGTGTACATGTGCTTGGACTATCTCGCACTATATGTTTGATCTTGAACCGTCACCTAGGGATTCTTAATGCTGTAGGTGAACATATAGATGGGTTCCCACCGCTAGTGCATAGATAGTGCCTGCAACATTTTGTCACTATTTTTTGGCGGCGCCAGAGGAAGAAGGAGGTTTGTGACAAGGTAAAGACTTTATGTTGTGTATATACAGATCACCAGTTCAAGGAGACAAAGGGAGAATTAGACAAGGTGGTAAACCAAGCGGGCAAGGCCTGGTTAGAGGTGTAGATGGAATAGAATGCTAAGTGGGCATTAGCATATCACGAGGGTGGTTTTAGGTATGGCATCATGACCACCAACTCGTCAGAGTCTGTCAACTGTGTATTCACCGGAGTTCAATTGTTGCCCGTGTCTAGAATTGTTGAGTTCTCCTTTCACAAGTGCAACGAATATTTTATCAAGAGGTGGGAACTTGTGTAGAGGAATATAGCTGAGCATGGATGATTTGGAAAGGCTAGAGTAGAACATTTGAAGGAGGCTGAGAAATTGGCCAAGCAGTAGACCACCGAGCCATATGGACCTCGTCGGCATGTCTTTAGTGTACGGGGGAAAGGTGGCACAAGCTTAGGTGGTGAACGTTACGGTGGATGGAACTACCGAGTTGATCTTGACAGAGTAGAGTGCAGTTGCAACATCCCTCAGATGATGCATGCCCCTTGCTCTCACATGATCACTGCCTGTAGGGTCCATGGATATGACTTCAAGGGTTTGCCATACATGTCACCCTTATATCTCTGTTCGAACACCCTTAGTATATGGGAAAAGAGCTTTGAGCCATACCTTGACCTAACATAGTGGCCCCCTTATAATGGTTATGACTACATGCCACATCTAGACCTAATGAAGGTAGGGAAGGGTAGGAGGAAGAAGAAGCGACTCAAGGGGGACATGGACGCTATGAGAGGATACGACGAAGACATGTACAGAGGGGGAGACTTCAACGAGACCCGTGGTAGGAATCTTTGCTCTGTTTGCAAAGAACCTGGTCACAAGGCTAACAGGCATAGAAGACGAGGGCAGCAGGTCCATATATAGAACTTGCTTATTTTCCTAGTGAAGTTGTTTAATATGTTTGTTAATGTTACTTTCAATATGTACATGTGCTTCCATATTATGTTCATGTTGCATAACATGTAGTTTAAATTTTGCAATGCTACTTAATGTTAATTTCAATATTGTATTATTCATCATGTTTGTTTTAACCCTTTGTTTATCAATTTGTACCAGGATGTCCCCTCCCACATAGCACCCGTTGTACTCCATTCTTGAGGTAGAGTACGACGACTTGCATCGAGCTCATGTGTTGACCAACACTGACGCAGAGGTGTCCTTGGCTCCGTTGAGGCCATGCACGCACAACAGGGCACACCAGTGGGACGAGCGTTATGCACCATACATACGGCGTGCTGGCTTTCTCGAGCTTGTCCGTGTTGTCAACTATGGTCTTTCAACCATTGACCCCGCACTTCTCACTACAGCTATAGACAGGTGCGAGTCCCTTGATTCCCCATAAACATTCTTATAACAAAATTGAAGTAGCTGACAGTCATTCTATTTTCGTAATGCAACCTCATAGGTGGAGGCCTAAGACCCACACATTCCACCTACCTTGCGGCGATATGACCATCACCATGCAAGACGTGAAGGCTATCTTTGGCCTTCGGTTGGGGGGACTTCCAGTGATAGGTATAGTTGACAACGATCACTAGAGAGAGGTGGTGGCTTAGTTCTATGGCTTTCTTCCACTAGACGATGAGGATTCAAAAAATTAAGTAAGCAATTCAACCCTATTTAATATGTGCGTTGCTTTTCTAAATCCATCACATCTTATTGTCTTTGGTGAATTTTAGGAAAACTTTCGACGTTTCATCATTGTGGATCACAAGGCGCTTCGAGAACTTACACCCACAAGCTGATGAGGCTGAGATCGATAGGTTTGCTAGAGTGTGGCTCTAGCACTTCCTTGGTGCTTTCCTATTCCCCGTCGCATCAGGCAACACCAATTGCTAGATTTTCCTTGACATACTATGCCAGCCATGGGAGAACATAGCGACGTACAGCTCGGGCAGCGTGGTCCTAGCATGGACGTATCAACAACAATGTGTTGCCTGCCATCACACATCGTTTGTGAGGCTTGGTGGTTGCTCCTACCTACTCCAGGTTTGGTGTTGGGAAAGATGGCCCGTTGGGAGGCCCCTTCCTGATGGTTTGCCTGTAAGTACTTAAGCTCACTAGTTAATTCAAAGCTATTACATATCATGAATTTATGATTGGATAATTCATTGCCGTGTTCAATGCAGCATTGGAAAGGCCATGATACACTACCTACTGCTCTGTATATCTAGAAGGAAGCAGAGTTAGTTCGAGGGAATCCACAGCGCAAGTACAGGGAGTACACGGACTGCCTCGATGTCCTGACACAGCACCAGGTTACACTCTCTTTGGTAACATATGTGTGTCTTTATGGATGTGCACTCTGTCATAAGCTAACTCAATTACGAAATGTTCAGGTGATTTGGTGTCCTTGGGATGCTCCAGAGCTCTAGCAGTATCTGAGTCCTTTCACTAGGGAAGAGTTCAATGAGTATCACTACAACGTCCCTCTTATTTTCTTCCATGTGGTCGTGATTCACTTGCCCATTAGGGTTTACAGGCAGTCTAGAAGAATTACAAGCTACCCACCACCGCTTTACTTCACCAACCAAAAATTGCACGGGTGCATCATCGGACACCACAAAGTTACAATTATGGGTGTGGCTATGGTAGAACTAACTATTGTTTTGTTGCAGGTTTGACCATAGGAAGAGGTACAAGGATAAGGATTGGTGCGTGAAGCACTACAAGGTCGTCCAACTGTGGGAGACCAGGGAGCGACGAGCGATCGATGCGGATCCCCCACACGACCAGCACACCTTCGATGACTACCTATGGTGGCTTCACAGGTCTACGAGGACACATATCAAGCCCCCCTACACTGAGAACATGATTGATAAGGACTCAGAGGAAGATGTCATGGAAGATGTGTACAACATTGCCACTAGGGAGGAGACAAAACCACAGAGAGCCCCGTTTCAGAGATACGTGGTAAGATACTCGAATGCTACAATTTGTTATCCATTTGGTATTTAGTAAGTGTACTAAAATGGTCCAACCATGTTTCTATACGTAGGCCACACAATTGTCAAGGTTGTCCAACGAAGCAGTGTTTTGACTTCACGAGTCTACAGGGTAGGGGCCGGGCGTTCTCTAGGTTTTTGTGGAGGTAAACATAAACTTGTCCATTTTAAAAAGGGGAAATTGGCTACGAGACATCCAAATGACTCCTCTTTACTAGCGGACGTGTAAAATGAAGCGATTTGCTGGTGGACACTCTGCTTCTTTACAAATTTGCTGGTGGACACTCTGCCCAATAAAATATTAATTTCTGACTGTTGAGGAGAGAGAAGGGTGGTAAAATGTCCAATTTGCCCCTACCCCTCTCTTCTAGCTTGGTCTCCTTGGGAGGCGCCCATGGCCAAGGTGGCAGCGCCCATGTCATGGCCACAGCATGGCGTGGGCGCACCAGCACGCGCCCGCCCGCCATGGCCACTCTAGCTCTAGCCATGAGCTCTAGTGAGACTACGTCCAGAGAGGCCATCCCAGTCAGCCACGTGACCCATGCCCCAACCGTGCCACACACGCCCTACAAGTCCTCCTCACCTACGGCGTCCTCCATCGTGGCCGACGAGACCTGCCCCCACCGCAATCGATCTTGCCCCCACCATGCTAGCGAGCCCTGCTGCCACCATGGACGGACCCATCCGCTAGCTCCCCTGGCCACGCATGTTCCGTGAGTCCTCCCCACCGTCCATGTAGCCTCCCCCACCGCAGCCAATGAGACCCGCCCCCACCACATCGGTGAGCACAGTTGCCACCACAGAGGGACCCACGCATGCCCCGCGAGTCCTCCCTATCGTCCCTGCACCCTTCTTGGCGCTGCTGGAGCGGAGGAGCCCAGGCGGCGCGACGCCAGTCGAAGGGAGGAGCGTAGTGGGGCCACACGGGAGAGCCTAGCACGGTGGTGCTAGAGGAGCCCGGGCGGGTCCAATGTTGAGAGAAGCACCAAGCGCGCTATTGCTGGGGTTCTGGACAACTTGTCCACGATGCCGAAGTCAAGCCTCACGATGGTGTCGCGCTGGAACTACGGGAGCAGTGGGTCGAAGGTGACACCGCCCGTGGGGGTGTCCTTACGCTGCTGCACTTGGCTTCCTAGGCCCACCCAACATCACGTCGCATGTATCCCTGGTCGACTCTGCCGTCGCCGCCGATGGCTGGGTCGATGTTCCTCTTCCTAGTTGTCCGCCACAGCGACGCTCCGAGCTTCCTACCTCGCCGACGCTCCCTTCCCCTCTCATCTCTGATCTAGCGATGTGGCACGTTAGTAGGCTCCTACCTCGCCCCCACCATCACGGTCAAGACGGCGCCGTCACCACAGACGTTGTTGGCCCGTGGCTGGTTATGGCGATAGCGTTCCTCGCCTCATGCGGCGCTCACATCTATACCACCATGATGCTCAGGCTTCATGGCTGCAGGCCCTGTTGCCCCATGGTCGTCGGTGCTCCGAACTCGGTCCTTTGGGTCTAGTCGACCCGCGGTGGCTACGTAGCAAGCCAGCAGGCACGCTCGTGTGTGGGCGGCGGCTTCGGACCATAGGCAGCATGAGTCCGCCCCATAGAGACCACAGGTCTGATCTTGTGCGTAAGCGGTCCGAGGCAGCATAGCGGGGCTCTTCATTGGCGGCGTCGGTCTGCTGCGTCGCGGGTTTGACCTTGCTCGTGCGGGTTCGACTGGCGGGTCTGGTCTCGGCTCCTCATCGCGGGCAGAAGGAGGGCGAGCGCGTGGCATTGATCTCTATGGAGACCGCGACCCTTGGGCCTTGGCCACCTCGCTGCAGTCTCTGGCCACGACACAAGACGACCGGACCAAGCTAGAAGAGAGGGGCAGGGGCAAATTGGACATTTTACCACCCTTCTCTCTCCTCAATAGTTAGAAATTAATATTTTATTGGACGGAGTGTCCACCAGCAAATTTGTAAAGAAGCAGAGTGTCCACCAGCAAATTACTTCATTTTACATGTCTGCTAGCAAAGAGGAGTCACTTTGGATGTCCCGTAGCCAATTTCCCCTTTTGAAAATGTTTGTTTAGTCTCAATGCGCTCGGGAAATGCATTATCTTTAACGTTTGTTCATGCAGAAAGTGAAGAAGAGTTATAGGAAGCTAGCTCAGAAGTTGAGCTGCATGGACACTCCGTGGGAGGAACCCAAGTACCTAGCATGCTCGGGTGGCACGGCTTCGGTCTCTTTGAGGACACCAGCCGGCTCTTCTGAGCCGATGACAGGTGCGACTCCCGCTGTGCGTACACCACCACACTATAGCGCTGGTAAGGGCCCTACAGACGACGACGATGAGGAGGCCTCGGGCTTCCACATACACCACCACCAGTGGGACCCTTGGCAGCACGACGAGATCAGCATGGCTCAACTAGGTGGTGCCTCGCTTGGTACCCAAGGAGATGAACAGGTAGTAACAAAGGTACTTTTTTTAAATACCTAGCCCATATGAACTAGAAATGATAAAGATTGTAACTAATCTTGCCAATCTTATACTTGTAGGGTATGAGCCATATGCAACAGTATGGCCATCAGCTCCGCCATCGTGACCACACCGATGTTGGCTACACTCCTAATGTGTTGCCTACAAATTTGAAGAGACAAAGGCATCCAGGGGACCCTTACACTCCTAGAACGAGGGTCTAGGTAACCATAGTCCATGTGTTTGTTTTCAAGTTTCCTCAATTGCAAAACTTGACGTGTTGCCTCCTTACTAACCATTGCGACGATAATGTAGGTACACCTTCAACAAGACCTTCAGATGCTCAAGATCTTGAAGGATCATATCATCAAGACGTCCATCCTTGAAGACTTCGCCTTATTTTGTAGTTCATGTAGTACCAAAATTATGTACTAGTTGCACTTGTGGCTGAAGACCTCCGTACCAACTTGTGCACTTGGTTGACTTAGTTGCTTCGTGTAGAACTTATGTCGAATGAATATTGTCGTGTCGTCATGAACTTAATTTTGTTCAAGTCTTATGTACCAACTTGTCTGGTCAAACAAATCAATTCTTGTGTACCAACTTGAAAACCTAAGCCTGTGGTCCACTTTTTGCTTCAAATTCATTTAAAACGCTAGTTGAGGCTGCATTAGTTGATTTATTGAAGCGTCTTGGTGGCTGTTGCTCGACTTCGGTCCGCTGGAAATGTTCAGGCCTTGCCGCACCATTGGCCCTAGCATGTCCGGTTGCCGTGCCATGTGTGCTGGCGCGTCAGGGTTGCCGTGCCATAGCTCATGGCGTGACAGAAGCTAGGCCGCACTGAGCTCCGGAATTAGCTTGTATGGTCATGATGCAAGGGAGTTTCTCGCTGGTCTTGCAAGCAACATTAGTTTACACAAGTTTCGTGCTGTTATAAAAATAAAAATAAAATAACCTCTCCAACCCACATCTAAGGTATAGTTGGATGGATCGGAGGGTGACATACGTTAATATTCTAAACAATTGGGTTAAAGTTGGATGGATTGGAGGGTGACATACGGATGGTATGAAGATACTTGCTTAAGATTGAACATGGGAAACTATGTTCGATACATGGGTACAACAAATCAATAGTTCAAATGAAACACTCTTCTTCTTGACCATTTGCGGGCATTGAAAGTTCAAGTACATCAATAGTTCAAATTAAACACAAGACAACACAATAAAAGTTATAGTGTATAACAACACTGTCCATTAATATTGCATGGAACTACCACACGACGCACTCACAAATACTCAGTTAGAAACATACTAAGTAAGCAACTCATCATCCGAGTATCAATCCTCTACTACAACCTCGTTGCTGTGGCTAGGCTCACCTGCATTGCTCTGATCTACCTGTCGCCTATAGTAAGTGGACTCCACTTCAACTGCGGCCTGAGACAAGAACGCATTCTCCTCCGCCTCATTCATGTGGCTATGCTCACCTGCATTGCCCTGATCTACCTGTCGTCTGTAGTAAGCGGCCTCCGCTTCATCTACTGCCTCTGCGGCTTGAGAGAAGAACATGTTCTCATCCTTCCCCCTTGTAAGCCTGTCTCTGCTAGAGCGATAAGTTCGCTCAGTCTGCCAGTGTCGTCCTCATCCTTCTCTGCCTGCAAGCCTGCCTCCGCTAGAGCAACGAGATCGCTCAACCTGGCAGTGTCGTCCTCATCCTCGTCCCCCTCGTTGTCCAACATAATCGAAGATAGAACGCTGCGACCAGCTCGCATTCTGTGTTTATGTAACTTCTTTTCCACATACATTGCACGGGCCACCTCTACGGCATGCTCCCCACTACATTCAATCCATTCATGTATAAAATGCAACAAGTTAGCAACACAATTATATTACATATAAAAGCAGGCAACAAAAATAACAAGGCTTCCAATGACTCACTTGCACACAATGTAGCAACATAGTCATTCAAGACCTCATCTGTACTCTTTCCTCCTCCATTGCAGCCTTCCTTGCCCTCTCCTCCTCTAACGCCCTCCATCTCTTCAACCCCCATTTATCAAGCCTGACACCGATTGGGTTACGAATACCGCTCTGTCTAGCAAACGCATGCATGTCCTTCTTTCGCTGTTTAACGAACAGGTCGATGTAGTTAGGTCCATACCCCCTCTTCCATGCAATTACTTGCCTCCCCTTCAACTCATCTAAGAACCTAACTTGACCACCATAAGATTTCCACTTGTATTTCCTAGTGCTCTGTTGAAACAAAAAAATAGATCATCAGTCTTAGCAAAAGAAAAAAAATACGATTTCATGTTTTCCACAACAATAACCAACCTCATCATGGTCAACCATATGACCGTAATAATGGCCTATTCCAAGCTCCGACGGGACTAGGCCGTAGTTGGATTTAACACTACATTCGCATATGACAGGTGGTGCTTTAAAAAAATACTTTTTCTTTCTTTCTTTTCTTTTCCTTTTCCTTTGACGGCTTCAGCCATTGATTCTTAGGATCATAGAGCCACTCCTTAAAATGACACTTCGTAAATACAAACACCTAAAAGAGGTGACATTAGTACATGAACACCTATAGCTCAACATTTTAACAGATACACTGTCCACTTACTTCGTTCTTGTTTGGACATACAAACTCTAACATATTCTCAGGGTTTATCATAGCTCGATCTCCGCAATAGCACAGAGGAGGTTTTTCGAGTAATCTAACTACGGCTAAGTGCTTCTTCTTAGCCGTCATTGGCGGAGGGTTAGGGGGAGGTGGAACCTATAGCTCGAAGTGCTCACGTGGATGTCTCCCTCTCCAACAATCATCGAAAAGGAGATACCTTGGATCAAACTTGTCTGCACTGTCGATCCACTGAAAGAAAAAACACCTCTCATGGGCCTACACAACAAGATTCCAACAAAATATTAGTAACCTAGTAACATAAATGGAGAAAAAAAAACATACGAAAAGAATTACTTACATTAAAACGACTACATGTGTAGAAGCAACGAGCCGATGTGTCCGGATGTCTCGATTGAAATATGTTGGCTGGACGACCACAGTTACAGTTAGGGACAGGGAGGTCAGGAGAGATGGAGACATCTTTGCTAGACTCGTCAGGGTACAATTCTCTAGGATGACCCCGTTTTCGCCACAACTACTCCCGATACATGCTTTGCTAATACCTCACACTAAACATGGTAACATGCTTCTAACTAACTAATTAACCTTAACAATGATAAAATCAAACTAATATTTTCCTCTAAACCCTAGCCCAAATATACTTATCCTCCAAACCCTAGCTACCATTCATAATATTTGAAACCACCGTTCAAACGATAAATAAGAGCATTGTTACCGTGACCGAGACCGAGGAGAAGCTTGGGGAAGATAGGGAGGGAGACGGGCAGGGAGGGCCGGGCGGCGGTAGGCTTCTGTGAGGCAGGAGGGGGGGCGGCGCGGGCACCCTCACCTCTGTTCGACGTAAGACAGAGAGAGGGAGGGAGGCTCGCAGCGCGACATTAAGTCGACCCTGCCACGCCGTGGACGATGGCGCAACACTGCCACGCCTAGATGTGCGGCGCGGCAGCGCCTTTCACGTCAGCCGGTCAGGGCCCGTGCCCCTGCCATGTCATCGTTTTTGCCGCGCCGCCATGCATGGTGCGACAGTGTTGTTTGGCCGCGCCGTGGCAATAGGCGCCGCCAAAAGTATTATATTTGAAAATAAAAAAAACAGTGTTAAATTTGAAAATAGTTTAAAGAAGTGTTAAAAATAAAAAAAATCCGAGCCTGGTGAGTAGTCCAGCTCGAGCAGATGGATTAGCAGGTGACGCCACGAATACACCAGACACCGGTTGTGACTCGATGCGGATCACGGATGCGGTTCCAGTGCTTTGACGCAGTGGGCCTTGTTGGGCACTGAGGTTTGGATCGGGTTGGGCCGTTGGGGTGGGCTAGAAATTTTCTGTGTCGCCAGCCCAATATTTCTAGCATCCGAACATTCTGGGACTCCTTTTATACGCTGCATTTTGGGTCAGTCAGCTTTTAAGCTGAAAGCTAATGCTAGAGAGTTCTTGAAAACAATAATGTTGTCTCAAAATCTTGCCAATCAAACTCCAAATTTTATGGAACTCTTCCTCTCTTTCATAGTTTCATACACAGAGGAAAAGCATTTTACATAACTCTGTGTACCTCTGTATGAGTATTGATGAGATGTTCTATTGATCATTTCGGTTTTATGCTCTCATATTCATATACCACTTGGAGAATAAAATCTTGCAGGAATGACTTAATGATATATATATTCCGGACAAAATCTTTGCAAATCTGTTTTTTCAATTTGTACCTTTGATTCTGCGCAGAGAGTGTCAGTACGTCATTACTTCATTAGGGCCTTGTTTAGATTGCAAGAGTTAGAAAATTTTGGCACTGTAGCACTTTCGTTTGTATTTGACAATTATTGTCTAATCATGGACTAACTAGGCTCAAAAGATTCGTCTTGTAATTTACAATCAAACTGTGTAATTAGTTATTTTTTTTATCTATATTTACTGTTGCATGCATGTGTCCCTAGATTCGATGTGATGGAAAAAGAGTAAAAAAACTTGAAACTTTGAAGCAATCTAAACAAGGCCTAGATGGGAGAACAAGATTGCAGGTCGCAATATATGTTGCCAGTGGATTGATAACTGTACCATGGTACTCTTGGAATACTGAAGAGCATAAAGTCGCTATTTAAATACTGCTCCCTCCGTTCCAAAAAAATAGTATAATTCTCGTTCTTGAGGAGTGAAATAATTTAAGTTTGACTATATTTATATAAAAAATCCTAACCAAACAAATATCATTAGATTAATTACATAATATATTTCCATAGTAAGCATTCGGAGACATAAATGTTGATACTATTTATATGAACTTAGTTAAATTTAAGAAAATTTGGCTTGTCTAGCTCAAATGGTTGGGTAAGACCGTAAGAGATGTGGCAATGCACCCAATCATTCAGGTTCAAGTCTCATCTTCACTGAATTTATGTGCTATTTCTTTTCTTAACGAAAAACCACCTAGTTCATCCTAGGTTGGATCTCATTTTTTTTTACCTAGAATTGCATATTTTTTAAGATGGAAGAGTACTTATTACTAATTTGGGTTTTGTATATACATTGTACTGATTGGGATTCAGACACATATCCCACAAATTTGTTACGGGACTTGTTGACTTCTTCAGAGTTTCATGTGTCTGTCGTAGGAAATAACATGCATCAGAGGCATACTGGTGAACCTTATGTCAGAATTACACTAGTAAAGCACGACGAATCAACTGATTATTACATGTCCTTTTCAGTTGCCAATTGCCACGTTAGATAATGACAAAACGATATTAAATGCCAACGTTACTGCTGTAAGGTAGGAGTACTAGTGAATCCAATGCCGTGTCTTTTGGAAATGTCCCATGTACTGCAGATGACGAGTGATTCAAAATAGCTATAAAGTCTTTTGATCATAGCAAGATCGTGTACAACATTTGGAAATGAATAACTATGTTTACCTAAGAACCTCAAAGCTACAACTACTTTGACATGTATCATAGAACTACAGCTATTTTGACTTCAGGTACCATGAAACGGACTCTTGATACTCGCTCCATTCCAAATTATAAGGCATTTTGAGAATCTTGGAGATAATAGTATTTATGGTATCAACTAAGTATCATTAGATTATTTATTAATTATATTTTCATTGTATACTTATTTGATGTTATAAATTTTTGTAATTTTTTGCTATAATTTTGGTCAAACTTAAGATGCATTGACTCTTCAAGATTCTTGGAATGACTTATAGTTTTGAATAAAGGGAGTACTTGATATGCGACGAAAATAAGTTTAGTTTTATGAGAAAGTTTAACTATGTGGCTATGTCATCAAAATAGTTATAGTTCTGTGACACATGTCGAAAATAGTTTTAGTTCCTTGAAATTTACTCTTCTGAAAATGCCCCCCAGATCTCTATGCTTGAGGTACTGCATGCCTTCAGGCTTCAGGGAGAAATTATGTCTGGAGGGAAAAGTTACGTCACAACATTTGTCAATAGTATTCCTTACCCAATTACCGTCTACCTATTATGAAATCAGTTCGTCTGAATTAGAGAAATGAGCTGGTTTAGATGGGTCGCATTGTTTGGTACAGCTTATCTGGAAGTGTAGAAAACACTTCCCAGATAAGCTGTACAAATAGAGTAAAAGTGGCGGTCAAAATAAGCTGGTCTGATCCAGCTTCTGGTCTCGTTCGCTTCGCTGAAAAAACAAGCCGAAACACTGTTCCGGCTGATTTGTCGTGAGAGAAAAACACTATTCCGGCTGAAAAAACAAGCTGAAAAAAGACAGATTATAAGAGAAGCGAACATGACCTCTGTTTTTAGTACAAATGGGAGCTGTGGGAATAAGCGTGGCCAGAATAAGCTACTGAAAAACGTAGTGTTTGGCTATTGATTTCAGCTTATTTTAGCCATAAGCAGCTTATAAGCTGTACCAAACATGCCCGTTGTTTTATGTAAGATCAAATTAGAAGTCGTATTTCAGGGTACATTGAAGTAGGAAAAAATGAACCATTAGCCTTTTGTCCTGTACAGCATGCGTCATTATTCCTTTATTCGCATTCGACCTCGAAGCACGAACAATGAAATTTCCACAGGAGTTGACCCAGAAATCCTGGGATAAATGGGGGCTGCATGTAATACATCATTATAGGTCAAGGGCGTCTTTTAGGACCATTGGTCGCTATTCTATTCATTAAGTACTTGCCTAGTAGAACTTAAAAACTAATCAAGTTGTAGCCTTGTAGGAGAGGCTGAAGTCTGAACCTCCTAGTCTAATTCTTCGTTTTACTTGACCCCGGAAGTCAAGAACACCGAACCAACTGGGAGCGGTGAAATCTTTGTACAGAACAGTTTGAAGTCATGGATCAGAGTATAGGGATGAAATCAATCTCCTTTATATCCAGAAATTATATTCTGAGAGAATTGATATAAACATTTCTCAGGAATGTTTTAGATTACTGCACCCAATTTTTTTTATCACCAGGAATTCACATCGATCTTGTTGAGACCTGGGAGCAAGTTCCTTGTTGATGGCTGCGAAACAGAAATCGCGGTTCCATATAATTTGAAAGATTCCTCAAATATTTGTCATCCGTACATAATCATAATTCAAGCTATGCTTTTTCATCAAAGGAGAAAAGAAAAATACTCTGAACCCAAATTTACAATTACACCCAAGAAAAGATTATTCTAATCCTACTAGTATCCTGAACATTTTCGTCCATTCCAATCTGGCAATTCCACCACATTACATTTTCTGGTAGTGGTAGTGTGGTACAGCAGTATGGGCAAGAAAAGCAAATAATTTTTTAGAATAAGAAGAAGAAAAGAAGCCGGTCCGTGCCTTTTGTCACGATGACATCCTGGCCATTGCCAGCGGCGTGACCTCGGCGAGTGGCGTGGGCATGGGGCTCGGCACCGGCGACGTCCGGCAGACGGGGCACGTCGGGTGGTGGCGGAGCCACGGGTCGACGCACTCCCTGTGGAACAGGTGGCCGCACTCGGGCAGCTTCCGGAGCACCTCGCCGTCGCCGTAGTTGTCGAGGCAGATGGAGCAGCACGTGCACGTGGTGCCCTTCTTGGCGGCGGCCTTGGCCTCCTTCCTGGCCTCGCCGTACACCACCTCCGGGTACCCTTTGAGCGTGGCCTCGTCGATGCCGAGCTCGACGTCGTCGTGCGCCGCTTCGCCGGCGGCGGCTCCGCCCCGGCCGCCGCGGTGGCGCCGGGACGACGGAGCAGCCTCCCCCGCCGCCTCGTCGACGGGCGCTCGGGTGCAGAAGTAGGAGGCGAGCGTGATAGTGGTGATGAGCAGGAGGATGCCGACGGAGACGCCGACGCCGTAGCCGAAGCCGCCGATGCGGTCGGTGCTGAACATGCCGCCGGAGCTGACGTCCGCCGGTGTCAGTCCCACGGGCGGCGTCCCGCCGGAGCTCATCGCGGCGTGCAGAGCTAACTAGCTACCTCGATCGCTCTCGGTTTCTTGGCCGGCCGGCGAGCTAGGCGGCGAGCTGAGCCAAGTGGCCACGCACGATACGACTAGCTCAAACTCGGCGAGGTGAGGCGTCGGCGTTGGTGTTGGTGTAGACAGCGATCCGTGCCCCTGCTTTGGATCGTTTGGTGCGGTTTTGTTTGGGTTTGAAGGGAGGAGGAGCTGCTCGGATCCGGAGTAGGGGAGGTTGCGAGTGCGACGTCAACGCTGTGCATGTCGCGGCGCTAGCGCGGAACAGGAGAAGGGCAGGCGAGCAGGAGAGGGAGTAGTATATAGATGGAGAAGAAAGGGGGCAATGATCTCGAGGTCAATGCGTCGGTTTGCTGTTTTTTTTATCAAAAATACTATACAACACATGTATTTTAGCATTAAAAAAACACATGAATATTCCTCTCTCTTTTCAACTGTCTTCTCGGCCTCGTTCTCGTCGCGCCAAGGAGCGGGTCGTGGACGTGACGGAGGCCACGCCGCTCATGCGTTCAGGTCCGACGGACGATGCTCCTCCCTGGTGCTTGCAGTTACCTCTGCTGCCGACTGGGAACTTTTTATTTGTTCTTGCATATAAAAAAATTGTTTCTTATGATATGTGATCTTGTAATTTGTGATTGTTTAGAGGTAGAAGAAGGCTGGAGGTAGAAGAAGGATGGAGGCTGTTGGATCTTAATTCTATGGTAAAAAAAATTCATGTGTTGAAACTGCATAAAACACATAGTTGTTGGGTAGACAGACTCTTTTTTATACGCATGTTTCCTGCTGGTTTTGCTCGCGTAGTTTGCCCTTGTTTAGTTGTAGGAATTTGGATTTTGGGGCTACTGTAGCACGTTCGTTTTTATTTGGTAAATAGTGTTCAAACATGGACTAATTAGGCTCAAAACGTTCGTCTCGCAATTTCCCACCAAACTGTGCAATTAGTTTTTCTTTTCGTCTATATTTAATGCTCCATACACGGGCCGCAAACATTCGATGTGACAGGTACTGTAGCAACTTTTTGAAATTTGGGTTCCAACTAGACCAGGGCTTTGTTTGAAAAAAAAAACAGGTTGTCTCGATAGGTTGTGTTGCTGCACAACTTGCTGATTTTGTAAAAGGTGATCAGTACAGTGGGATCAAGTGTGCAGGTTGACTTTCTTTGGTTATTCAGCCTGTTCGCTGGTTGGTTTCAGTCAAGGCTTATCAGTGTTTTTCCTTTCACAATAAACCAGCACCAGTAGAACTTATTAATCTAGAAACCAATCAGCGAACATGCTCATTATTGATTTGAAATTGTGAATTGTGCAAATCATGCATGTAATTTGGGTTTACATACTACAGTAGTGAGTTCACATAGCGGTCAATGCAATCATGTGTGCAAGCTCTATCTTTCTTTATTTTTTTTAAAAAATGTGAATTGTGCGAAGCTAATTGAGTTTACAAACATTACGTAGTCAGTAGTTCGTATCGCGCCAAGATACAGCAGCACGGTACTTGACGGTCAGGGGTTCACCAACAAAGTCGCGAATATAGGATTTTAGCTTAGGATATACCGTCTAAAATTTTTTATATCAAATTCGGTAAATTCATATTAGTAATTCGATAATAACTATAAAATTGACAACGTGATTCGATATATATGTACTAAGTAACACAATGAGGTTTAAATTAATAGATTAAGTTGAAACCCCACTAAATTGCCTCGTGACTTCCCGCTTCCGTGATGGATGGCGTGATCCGTGTCCAGGTGATTTTTTTTCTTTTTTATATGAATACACGTATAATATGTATATTATATCAGTTGCTTGCCAGACAGACCGGGTATGCCGGGACAGCATACCTGGCATACCTTGTGGCGGCGCCACTGCACTAAGGTACTTTCTTTGTGTATAGAAGAGTTGAGAAATCAAACAATTTAAACTTTGACTAAAATTATATAAAAATACTAATATTCATGATATAAAATAAGTATCATTAGATTAACTATGAAATAAATTTTTATAGTAAATTTACTTAGAGACATAAATGCCAATATTATTTACTATAGATTTGGTCAAACTTGAGTTAGTTTAATCGGCACGAATCTCGTAATTGCATTGTTTTGTGGACGAAGGGAGTACATCCCGATGTAAATACACCCTGTTTGCTTGGACTTGTTTGGCTTATAAGCCGTACTTTTTCAGTCAATGAACAATATTTTTTCTCACACCAGTCATGGCTTATCAGAATAAGCACTAGCGAACAGAACTATGGTGCTTGATGGTCAGGTGCCACAATTAATGTCTGGTACGAGGATATAGTGATGCATGCATGAGCAAAGGTAAAGTATAGTCTAGGAAAAGCATGACCTGGAAACCTTTTAGACGCGAATGCTTGATCCATGTACTTGTCACCAACTTGTTCACTCAAATTTAAGTCATTGGCTTCACACATATATTCGTATTTTTCTAAATTTATTTGTATTATAGGTAAACAACGAGATGTTTGTAGTGACTAGATCTTAAGATCTTTCTCACAAATTTTCATGAGGATAACTTGGCCCTTGTTTAGTTGTAGAAATTTGGATTTCAGGGCTACTGTAGCATGTTCGTTTTTATTTGGTAAATAGTGTTCAAACATGGACTAATTAGGCTTAAAACGTTCGTCTCGTAATTTCCCACCAAACTGTGCAATTAGTTTTTCTTTTCGTCTACATTTAATGCTCCATGCACGGACCGCAAACATTCGATGTGACAGGTACTGTAGCAACTTTTTGGAAGTTAGGGTGAGACTAAACAAGGGCTTGAGTGTATATGGGTTTGTTTCGTTCGTGACCTAGCCCACGAAGCTCGTCTAGATAAGTTGATTCAGGCCTAGACGTTGGAAATCGATGGCCTAAACCGCTAAACGAGCTGACTGGCCCAGATATATTTCTTAATCTTTCGTCCAAACAAGCCCTATATATATATATGCATAGGTGAGTATATATGTTCAAATGTGTTTCTCAGAGAAAAAATATTTTACGGTGACATTATACGGGGCCTCTTCTTTTGTGTGTTACTAAATGTCGTCCTCGTAGGTGGAATGGATCAAGTCGTGAAAAAAGGGACTGATCCAATATATATATGATTACTTTGTGAAAGCATAATCTATGGTACCATACTGCCTTGGAAGGCAAGGTCATCCGACTTGTCCAAGTGCATGCAATCCTCAAAGAGCGACATGTGAAGTGCACTTCAAGTCATCTGAGTTCCGGACTTTCTTTGTGGCATGCTTGCATTTTCTCACTGCTATCTATCGCCGAAAGAATTTTGTTTTGTCCTTTTTTTTCTGAGCTTCAGAAGTCGATCGGTCCTTGTCACGCCTCACGTCAGAGCTAATCTTTTCCATGGATTATGTCAGGGTTGTTTAATGGTACTCGTCTGGAATGACCCTTTCTCCACAACCTCAAGTTAACCATTATTGTTCCCACACTAATATAAGGCATTGTTTAAATTCAGGACGTAAAGTTTTGGGTGTTACATCGGGTGTTACATGGAGATGTCGTATAAGGTGTTTGGATACTAATAAAAAAACAAATTACAGAATCCGTCAGTAAACCGCGAGACGAATTTATTAAACCTAAGTAATCCGTCATTAGCACACGTGTTACTGTAGCAACACATTGTCAGATCATGAACTACTTAGGCTTAAAAGATTCGTCTCGTCAAGTAGTCATAATCTGTGCAATTAGTTATTTTTTAATCTATATTTAATACTCTAAACATTCGTGTCAAATATTCGATGAGATATGGTGTAAGTTTTTCGGAAAGAACTAAACAAGGTCTAAAACAACCTATCAGACAGCTAGCTATCATACAAGAGGCCTATACCAAAAATTACACGAAAACTGCAGCCATGGAAGCGGCAGGTAAAGATGGCAAAAGTTCTTGCTTCACAGTTCAGACAAGGGGACGTCAGAAGCTTGAGATCTAACGAAATAGCAGTAGACCCTCTTCACGTCTACCAAACCTTACCTCATCTTGTCAAATGCCAATCGATTAAGCTGTTGTTTTTTCGAGGAGGACGCCGCCGCAGCCGATTGCTACTCTGGAACCGAATCTTGGTTGCTGTCCAGAACAGAATAATGGATCCTTGCTCTGTGGTTCCGTTGCAACGTCAGAGAAGGTAGGTTGGGTTGAAGAACATGTGTGGTCATTCACTCAGTCTGGAAGGTCAACGTACGGCCAGAAAAAAGAAGAAGCACATAAACTAGTTTTGTTTGGACTTTGATTGAGTCGAATTGTGTGGGTCAATGCAATTGTATAGTACCCCGTATGCCCTAGTAGTTGAGCAGCCTAAGCCTAGCAGTTGCAGATAGCACAACCTCCTCCAGCGATGCCTTCCCCTGATGCTTCTCCCCTCCCTGCATCATCATCATTCATCCTGTACTCGTTCCAGTTGGTCAGTTGGATCAAGCAGAGTTTTTTTTTATTCAATCATTAAGAACCACCTTTTTTTAAGGACGGGTCTGGTGCAAGCGGTAGAGTTTTACCGTCTGTGACCGAAAAGTCTTGGGTTCAAGTCGCGGTCTCCTCGCATTGCACAGGCGAGGGTAAAACTTGCCACTAACACGGTAAGGCTTGCCACTAACACGTTTCTCCAGACCCTACACAGAGCGGAAACTCTCTGTACTGGGTACGCCTTTATTCAATCGTCAAGAAAATTAGAATTCCTCCAGGGCGTTGTTGAGCAGGTGATGCCTAGGTCAAGTGACAGCAGGAGATGGCCCTACGAGGCTGCGAGAGCTCGCTCAACGGCCAACTGAGCTGAAGAAGGCATGCACGCGTCGCCGTCGCCGTCGCCGTCGCTGTCGCTCTCGTCGCCGACTCGCCGTCGCGGGGTTTGAACTATGAAGTCGCACGCTTGGCCGCCACAGCATCAAGTACCACACGCTTGACATCACAAACCGGAGAATCTTGGATTCGTAAAGAGAAAAGAGACTGCACGGGATCACAGATTAATGATGTTACAGAGGGGAGAATATTGCTGTTGAAAGTTCATGAATGCGAGCTGAACTGGATGGATTCAACGGCTGTTCGTTTTGACTGGACTGTCTTATAAGCCATGAGCTGAAGTACTGCTGGCTGATTTGGTATGAGAGAAAAACACTGTTGGTTGGCTGATATGCCAAGTCAGATACATGCAGATACAGCCTGCCGAACAGGCTGCATATACGAACTTGAGCCGTGCTGGATCATGAATGAGTTCGTCTTCATGACCTCTAGGTCCAGCTCTGAACTTAAATGTTCGACGAATTCTTGGCTCTGGTACGAACAGATCATGTCAGGGGAAAATGGAGGCAGACAGGTGGTAGAAGTAGAACGGCGGCGTTTTATGGGCTGCTACCATCCTACGCTGCGCACGTAGTCGTACTGACGTAACAGCATTTAGCAACCACGAGAGAACACATGCATGTGCCCACAGCAGTACCCGATCGAAGGGGATGAATTGGGCTTCTATGATTTTGTTGCGAAAATTAGAGTTTTTTTTTTCAAACTCACTTATTCTGCTCAAGGTTGCAAAGTGTGACTAATTAATGAACTCACTTATGCTCTAAGAATGTAAAATGCACAAAATAAATGTGAAAAGTAAAGAGCATGTAACAAATATGTTTTCCTGACGCATTGGAGAACCGACTCTCTCCATCGGTCCTTATTGAAGCACCCGTATAAGGATGTAGCCTACCTTGATCTGTGCTACGATCAAGCGCTCTCTAGTGGTAATAGATTCTCTACTATCGATCGGTGGACCTCTAAACAATTACAAGCTTCTTGGGGATGATGTTAATCACTAAGATTAACAAGTAAATGTTAGGATCGACGATGTGTATGTACCTTTCTGTGTAACCCGTATATCCGGATAGGCTCCTCGCCCTTTCAGTAGATGCACTGCAGCCGGTGCCGCGGTGTAGAAGACGTTCAGCTCCGACAAGATGAAGTCCAGTGACGCCGGCGGTGTCCTACAGAGGGAGACGGCGGTGGTTGGGGCACATCCCGTCGCTGGCAGCATCTCTTTAGATCGGTATTAGGGTTTCTCTTTGGGTGGGTGTGGCGGCTCCGGTCAACCTCGTAGTCCGAGCCCTCACCCCCACCTTCCTTTTATGTGTGCTGTGCGACAGGGGCCCTCCAACCGAATTAGGGTTGGGCTCCCCCGATCAGGGAGCAGAGATAGGGCCCAATAGGCCGTTGGGCCTATTGGTGGAGATCAACTAACATTCTCCCCCTTGATCTCATTCCATCTTTCACTTTCATATCATTTGCTTTTGTTCATTCCATTACAGATTAGCTCATAGAGCATGTCTCATCGTCACGGTCCATTGCCGATAGACTTAACAGCTACAACTCACTACTCTGTTCTGAAATAGATACTTATCTTTGGGCCTTCTTTTGTCCAGGAATATTTTAGGCTTTCCCTTAAACCCAAGCTAGCTACATGTTCTCTGAACACCACGTCCTCTGAACATGTTGGGTGGTAAGCCTTTTGTAAGCGGATCCGCGAACATCCTTTCTGTTCTCATATGCTCAAGACTTATGACTTGATCCTGGACTTATCTTTCACAACATAATACTCTATGTCAATGTGTTTGGCAGCACCACTTGACTTATGTTGTGAGCATATTGTACTGCCAGATTATAATCGCAGTATTACTTTAAGTGGTCCATAGATGTCGTCAACCACCTTCAAACCGGGTATGAACTTCGTTAGTTAGTTCACCTGCCCGTTGCCTCATAACATGCTACAAACCGTCATACATTGTAGACGATATAGTGACAGTTTGCTTTGAGCTTTTCCATGAAATAGCTCCCTTTTGCGAGATAATAGAAAATCCACGTCTGGATATGCATTCACTCTCGTATAATCAGAATCTGAATATCACACCATGTGGAGTGAATCAGATCTTCTATATGTCATCATGAGGCCTTCCGTTCCTTGCAAATAACGCAAGATTTTCTTTATCAATTTTAATGTTCTATTCCAGAGTTTCTCTGGAATCTGCCAAGTAAAACCCGGTAACAAATGCCAAGTCAGGGCGTGTTCATACTTGAGCATGTTGCAAGCTTCCGACAACTAAAGCATATGGAACCACTTTCACTTTATCGATTGAGCTCATATTGGTTCCTGTGGCATTTAAAATCCCCATATCTGTCGCCCTTGACTATAGGAGCAGGTGATGGACTATATTTGTGCATACTGAATTTCTTTAAGATCTTTTCCACGTATGCCTTTTGTGACAGTCCTTATACCCTTTTTCTTCTATCTTGGTGAATCTCGATCCCTAGAACGAACGAGACTTCATCAAGATCTTTCATATCAAGTTTTGAGGACAAAACTTCTTTGTCTCCTATAGTAGACTGACATCACTACTAGCAAGTAAGATATCATCCACATACAGGACAAGGAAGATAAATTTCCTATTCTTAAACTTTGCATAGACACAATTGTCCTCTACATTCTCTTTTAAAACCCAAAATTCTTTATTGACTGATCAAACTTCAAGTACCACTGTCTTGAAGCTTGCTTTAATCCATAAATGGATTTCTTTAGGCGGCATCTCATTCGTTCTTTTCCTTCCTTGACAAAACCTTTCGGTTGTGCCATGTAAACATTTTTCTCTAAGTCGCTGTTGAGAAATGCCGTCTTTACATCCACATGATATAATTCTTAATCGTAATGTGCCACTAATGCCATTATGATTCTGAAGGAAACTTTACATGAGACTGAAGAAAATATCTCATTGTAATCAATCCCTTCTCTTTGCATATAGCCTTTTGCCACAAGTCGTGCTTTATATTTCTCTATATTCCTTTGAGAGCTAAGTTTTGTTCTGTAGACCCATTTACAGCCTACTATTTTGACTCCTTTAGGAATTATTTCCAAAACCCAAACTTTGTTGACATTCATTGTTTTCATTTCATCTTCCATGGCTTCAAGCCACTTTGATGAATGATCACTTCTCATGGCTTCTTCAAATGAGGTGGGATCATCCTCCATTTGAAATTCCTCAGTGTTGTACACTTCATAATCAGCAGGAATAGCTGATTTTCTAACTCTTTGAGACCTTCTAGGGGCCTCCACATTTGGCACATCTTCTGTTTGAGGCTGTTGTTGCTCCCCCTCATGTGTGGCAATTGGTTCTATTGAATCCTGAAGAACAGGTTCCTTATTTTCATTCATTGTTGCCACAGGTGGGATAACAACTGGTGCTGGCACCACAGTATCTAGCACTGTCGGTGCAGCTACAGCAGGTAGTGAGAAAATTAGCTCATGAATCATTGGAGTGGGCGCTTGCACCCGCTTCACTTCAAGGTCAATTTCTCGAGCTACCATGCTCCCCCTCATTAATTCGTCTTCTAGGAAGACAGCATGTCTCGTTTCCACAAACTTTGTATGTCTCTCTAGACAGTAGAAACGAAAACCTTTTGACTTTTCTGTGTAGTCAAATAAATGACAACTTACTATTTTGGGATATAACTTCCCAATATTTGGGTTAAACACTTTAGCCTCAGCAGGGCTCCCCCCCACACACGCAAGTGGTTAAGTGAGGGTATTCTTTCTGTCCACAACTCATATAGTGTTTTGAGCACCGACTTTCTTAATACTCTATTGAGAATATGAATAGAGGTTTTAACGCCTCCATCCACAGGCTCAACTATAAGGTGGAGTAAATTATTATACTGCCCACCATATCCATCAGGGTACGATCGATTCTTTTAGCTTCTTTATTCTGCTGAGGTTCGCCCGGTATTGAATACTGGGCTACTATACCATTCTTTTAGGGTATGCCGACCGTAGTACTCCACCACGGTCAGACCTGACTGTCTTTAATCTTTAATGTCTTAAATTTATCCAATACATCTTTTCTTTCTTTGATTGGATAAATATAGTCATAATGGGAGTAATCATCTGTGAATGGATCATAACCATCCACACTCTTTACAGGAAACTGACCACAGATGTCTGTGTGAATAATCTATAAAATTCCTACGCTTCATTTAGCATCTTTCTTTACATACTTTTCTTTTATGCATTCTCTGCATTGTTCTTAATCTGAGAGCTCTAATGGAGGAAGAACATCATTCTTAACTTGTCTTTCTATTCTCCCCCTCGAAATGTGGCCTGAACAATAGTGCCATAATTTCGACAACGCATCGTGAGCTCTCTTATGCCATCATTTCCAGAGTTACACTCTGTCACCAGCTGCTTTATCAGCTGAGTAGCATATGTCTTTGAAGTGTCAGTGAACTGACTCTTTATTCTATCGAGGTACTCGGTGACCGTGTCACACTTTGAGATTTAGCCTACAATTGCAGGTTCAATCATGTTCTTTATCACAGCCAAACTTTTTCTTGTTGGTAGTGATTCATTTCCTATGCCCAAGGAGTCATAGGATATCTTTTTGAGATTCAAAATCCCTCTCTTTAGTTGCCCAAATGGCATCATTCACTTTTGTCTCCCTCACCGGTGCCATAAACTCAGTGGAATACGGTGAGGTCACTACCCAGTCCACCTTAGACAAGATGAGAAAACCAGGTTAAAACTTTTCTTAACATAAAATAACACATTATTTGCATGCCTTGATTCCAACGTTGGTCAAAATCAAAACATACAATTATTCTTATACACTAATTCTACATCACTGTTGGGCAGAAATAGAATTAATGCATAAATCTTTAACTTTCACAAGTGTTCTTACACACTAATTCTACATCACCGTTGGGCAGAAGTAGAATTAATGCATAAATCATTAAAATTAACATATGTTCTTATACACTAATTCTACATCACCGTTGGGCAGAAGTAGAATTAATACATAAATTATAAACATTACGATATTGTTATTATCAACGTTGGTCAGAAAATAACAACATCATAATCATGTCAAATCTCTTTTTCTCTCCAATTAAATACCACATTGGTTCAAAATAACTGGAGAATCAACGTTTTCTTTAGCAGCGGAATAACTTTCTTTTTCTCCGATTAAATACCACGTTGGTACAAAATTAATTGGAGAATAAACAATTTCTCTTTAGCAGTGGAAAAACTTCTCCTTTTCTTGAATTTTACCCACAGGGAAAAAAGTATTTTCTATTTCCTTTAATCTATTAATCAATTTCCAGGGAATAAACGTTTTCTGGAAAATCTTTTCTTTTCTCCAGTTAAATATCATGTCGGTTCAAAATCACTGGAGGATGTACTTTTCTTTCGCAGCGGGAAACATATGCTCAATTTCTTGAATTTTATCGATAGGTAAAATCACTTTTCATATTTTCTTTGATATATTTTTTCATTTTCCAGAAATTAGCAATTACTGGAAAAGAAAAAACTGATCTTGATTCTTTCCCTTTTTTTTTCCGGCCCAACCGGTAAAACCAGCTTGGCCCAGCTATTCTCCGTTCGCGCTGCCGCACCCAGGCCGCAACCTGGGCCTGGGCCGGCAAAGCGACTCGGTCGCGCGCGCCCGCTTGGGCCGCATCGCTGGCCCGTTCCATCTCGGCCGTCCGATGGAGATCGACGGCTGCGCGTCGATTTCGCGCGAACAAAACCGCGACCGCATCCTCTGACTGGAAACCCTAGGCCATTCGAAGTCTCTGCTTCTCTCTCTTCTTTCTCTCTCAGCGCCGCTCTCTCCTCTCTCTACCTTGCTCTCTCTTCTCAGCCGAGCAGAACCGAGCCAGACGAGAGCGAGTGGTGGAGCGAGGCGGGCATCCATGGCACCGCCGCCGGCCCCCTCGCCGGCGTGCGCGCTCCCCAGCGGGTGAGCGCGCCGCCATCGAGCGGCCTGGCCGCGGTGACCCCTTTGCCGAGCCCGGCGAGCAGCAGCACCGGTTCGGCGGTCTTTCTTCTCCCGCGCCGGCGAAAGGTTTTCGCGACGCCCGGCGAGGTTCTTTCTTTTCCCGTTCTTCCCCGTCTCCTTCTCTCTTCATACCGACGCACAGGAATTAGGGTTAGGGTTTGGGAATGGGGTTTTCACTGTTTTCTTTTCGCTTGTTCATCCGAATGGGATTAGGGTTAGGGTTTCAGTGTCCCGACCCCTGTTCTTTTCCCCTTCCCCTTTCGGATTTGGATGCTTTTCTTTGTTTGACCGATTGGGGTTAGCCCTTTCTCCATGCGAGTTAGGGTTAGGTCTTAGGGTTCTTGAGATCTCTTTTCCCCTTTCTTTTCTCTGACATCCGAATGGTTCTAGGGTTCGATTCTATTTTCTTTTATGTCTTTTCTTTCTTTTGATTCGACCGATTCGGTTTTCCTTTTTGGAGTTCATCCGAATCGGGATCTAGGGTTAGGGTTAGTTTTCCGACCCTTCTTTTTCTCTTTGTTCTTTTCTGTTTTCCTTTCTTTTCTTTGATTTCTTTTTCTCTTTTGGATTTAGGGTTCGGCTTTGTTCATCTCAAGGCCGAAACCTTTTCTTTCTTTTCATCCATTCTTTAACCCAGTTAGGGTTAGAGTTCAAGTGCCGATGGCCCTTCCTTTTCTACGATCCGAATGGATCTTGTTTACTTTTCTTATTCTTCTCTGATCCGAACACGGATCTGTTCTTTCCTTTACTTTTGCCGTGCGCCGTCGAACGGTGCGGCTCCTTTCCCCCACGCGCGGTGGCGGTGATGACCGGTAGACCGTGAGCCGGTCTCTCTTTCTTTTGCTTTTACCCGGTTAGGGTTAGGGATACACAGAGGTAACCTGCTCTGGTACCATTGTTAGGATCGACGATGTGTATGTACCTTTCTGTGTAACCCGTATATCCGGATAGGCTCCTCGCCCTTTCAGTAGATGCACCGCAGCCGGTGCCGCGGTGTAGAAGACGTTCAGCTCCGGCGAGATGAAGTCCAGTGACGCCGGCGGTGTCCTGCAGAGGGAGACGGCGGTGGTTGGGGCACATCCCGTCGCTGGCAGCATCTCTTTAGATCGGTATTAGGGTTTCTCTTTGGGTGGGTGTGGCGGCTCCGGTCAACCTCGTAGTCCGAGCCCTCATCCCCACCTTCCTTTTATGTGTGCTGTGCGACAGGGGCCCTCCAACCGAATTAGGGTTGGGCTCCCCCGATCAGGGAGCAGAGATAGGGCCCAATAGGCCGTTGGGCCTATTGGTGGAGATCAACTAACAGTAAAAAGACTCTCGCTCGACCAAATTCTAGCCAAAGAGATATTGGATGCACACTTGCTCCTCCCTAGACACTAATGACCCCCTTAGTCGTCAATTAATCCCTTGAAGTCACTCTTGTGCTTCTCTCTTGCCCTCTAACTCTAAATACGTGTATGAACCATCCTAGGTGGCAAGAAAGAACCTTTGGATCCATAGATGGTATACATATATAGGCCGTTGCAACTAAAAATCAATGCATTGGATATTCCTATGGTATTTTGAAGCACAGGGTCATCCAGCATTCAAATCCACTATTATGTTATGGAACCGTTCAAGTTGACACCATCGGAGCATCAGGTGTGCTGAGCCCATACAGGCTATACTCCACAGCCAACTATAGTGTAGGCAGTTAGCGAGAGGTAGGTTAGCTGGTCAGGTGACAGCAGATTGGAAGGTGTTCCGAAGGCATATCCTGGTGCAGCACCGTCCAACTGAACTGATCAAGGCATGTGAGTACGAGCCCCGCACACTTGACATCATAAACCAGACGGATTATGACCTTCAGCCTTCAGGCTGGCTTGCTCATGGCTCCAATTTCAACTTTTTAACTTTAATTGCTCAATGAAACACGGGCTTTGTACGAACAGATCAGGAATTCAGGGTTGAGGAAATAGCAGGCACTGTCATGTTCCAACTGCCAAGCTGCTGCAGCTAATAGCCATAGCCTAAGATTTGAGAGACCATCCCTACCAGGCTACCACCCAAGCTTAAAATAATACAACCACGAAGTGCTAGCTACTAATACAAAGTCATTAAATGTGTTATCCCTTTCACAGATGCTAAGCTGCTAAATATTAGCAGGCGTTGAATCTAAACATAGACTAGAACTGATTCACACAGATCCCG
The DNA here is from genome assembly GCF_019320115.1 of Miscanthus floridulus. NCBI lineage: Eukaryota > Viridiplantae > Streptophyta > Magnoliopsida > Poales > Poaceae > Miscanthus > Miscanthus floridulus. The sequence goes on along the minus strand of NC_089580.1, from coordinate 33,943,443 downwards.
TAACGCAAAACTTCAGCTAACGGATTGAACACTGCATTCTTGTAACAGAAGTATCATATCACATTGCGCATCCTCACCATACTGATCATAAATCTCTCGCTTTTCAGGTTCACTGAGGACCTCATAAGCCTGAGCTAGCTCCTTGAACTGAAATAAAAGCATGAAATCTTAGTTTTTCATCTCAATCAGAAATCACCAGCTCCATTCGACCATTCATACAGCCTTACAACCAAACATCACCATATTCATGCAGGTTAGGCAAAATGATCTATACATCACCACTTGTTCTATCAAACAAGAGCAAAGCACCATCATAGCATCACTAATTAAATGACAACATATGGTAAAAGTTATTCTAAAAAATCAAACCGCATTATGCCTACAGAGCAGACAAGTGACCATACTGTGTATATATAAATAATCCATAAGCAGAATGTGCATATTCACATTTTTCAGGACCAGAACATTCATGGAATAAGTGAATCACTTTTAGGATCAGAGCATTCATTTAACATTCGAATCAGTAGAGCACATTACAGCATTCAGGTCAGAGAAACTGGATTCAGGTTAGGGAAACTGAACCAAGCATGTCCGTCGGTTCCTCAGGTAAGTTTGGCAATCAATTTCACAATTTTTTCATCAAAAGCTACCACCCTGACCATTATACTAGCAAACCAACCATCTAGCACACAACAACAGACAGGTCTAACAAGACTAAAACGGTATCAATAAAAAAAATACTAAATCATGAATGTTCTGAATGTTGTGGGAGGACAACACTAGAATCCATAAATGGAAGGTAACTTGATTGCTTTGAAGCAATTTGGCTTTGCCTGTTGAGAACAAATCGTGCAGAACTGTTCCTCTAGATGAAAGTTCCTGTTCCATGAAAGTTCTCGGGCTTGTAATATGTCTTTTATTTATAATGTTATATATAGAGATAACAGCATCGACAAACTCAACTTGCCCTATCTTGACCAGTAAATGACACGCTAAGCAGACCTGAACTTTAGTTCATGAATTACAAAAGAGTTCTTTAAAAAAAATATTAAACTGGATTTGATTTCATCATAGGGATAGTGAAAAGATGGGGCTAAACATTCGCCATTGGAAATTTTGAAGTGCTTGCACATTACATCGTAGAGAGTGCAGTCATGCTTGACATGAGTACAAACAAGGCCGTGTTTTCTTGTCTAGCTTGCCTGGCAGGCAATACAAAGGAGTTGAACCCTACCGAGTTACTGTGAGACACATTTAACTATAGATACTTGATCTGGATACAAATCATTGATCTACTAATAGGCAATGACACCTTCTGTCCAGTGGTGATCACCAAATTTATCAAGTCATGAAACTTGCATATAGAAATCTCCAGCAAAACATATCAGCAAGATAAAAACTGACAGGAAGCATAAGAATGTCACCTGTTGTCATTTACAAATATTCTTCTATTCATGGATAAAGAACCCCCTCAGAACTGGATGCCATAATATGGCATTCCACATCAGGATGCTCCTTCATAATGCTACAGATCTTCTTGTAGCCATTGTTACTTGGTGAGACGTCATCAGAAATAGTCATTGTCAATCTCTGAAGCACTGTTGCACATCGGAGTATGATTTTTAGGAAATCAACTTCATCATCTTCTCCTTGCAAGCCATGAATTTCAACGACTTCAAGATTAGCCAAAGAGACATCTTCACTTCTCCAGTTGATAGGATGTTCACAAGGACAGTTTACTGGGCAGGGCACTCGTACCTGAAAGAAAATTGGAGTACAGGATCAACAACCAGAATACATAATTACAGGACACTTCACTACTATCTAAATTCAGTAGCCAACCAGAATACATAAGTACAGGATCAACAACCGAATGATTACCTTGTCACGTGCTAGGACCACCTTAAGCTTTTGCATAGTTGGTTGAATCCGAAGCAGACAAAACATCATTGGTCCAAAAGTATGCCTCTCTGTTTCTAGATCCAGCTCTAAAACAGAAAAAGCAGTCACTGGAAGATGAGCTATCACTTGTGTAATGCTCCATTCTGCATCCAGAAGTGATAGAGAATGATTTGGGGAATTCTCCTTAATTATTGTGATGAGTCAGTGTACATATATATATAGGCATGGTGGACAGGCCCACTTGCCATATTACATTCCAACACTCCCCCACAGTCTGAACTGGGAGCACCACGAACATTAAGACTGGACCTAAACTCTGTGAAGACGGACGTCGGCAAACCTTTCTTGAAGATGTCGGCGTACTGGGACGTAGTGGGAACGTGTAGAACGCAAACTCCACCGAGGGCGACTCGCTCCCTGACGAAGTGTAGATCAATCTCAATATGCTTGGTTCGCTGATGCTGAACCAGGTTGGTGGAGAGATAAACGGCACTGACATTATCACAATAAACCACTGTAGCGCGACGGAGTGGACAGCGAAGCTCTAGCAGTAGCTGTCGTAGCCAGCAAGCTTCGGCAACTCCATTCGCAACTGCTCGATATTTCGCCTCTGCACTAGACCGAGACACTGTCGGCTGACGCTTGGACGACCAAGAGATGAGATTGTCGCCAAGAAACACCGCATAACCCGAGGTGGATTTACGTGTGTCGGGACAACCCACCCAATCTGCATTGGTGTAGACAGTGAGATCAGCTGGGGAGGTCCGGTGAAGGTGTAGCCCAAGATCCAAAGTACCCTGAAGATACCGAAGAATACGCTTCAGAGCGCTCGGATGAGGTTCCCGAGGGTCATGCATATACAAGCAGACCTGCTGAACTGCATAAGCGATGTCGGGCCTGGTGAAAGTGAGGTACTGCAGAGCCCCAGCAAGACTGCGATACTGGCTGGGATCAGAGACTGAAACACCATCAGCAGGAAGCTTTGAGTGAGTGTCCACAGGAGTGCTGCTTGCTTTGCAGTTACTCATGCCAGCTCGCTCCAGAATCTCCAGCATATACTAGCGCTGAGAGAGAAAAAGACTGTCACCTCGGCGCTGGACGCTGACACCCAGAAAATGATGAAGAGGCCCCATGTCTGTCATAGAAAATTCCTGACGAAGTGCTGCGATAATCCGGTGGAGAAAACTCGGAGAGGATGCAGTAAGCACAATATCATCAACATAAAGGAGAAGAAAAGCCATATCAGCACCTCTGTAGTAGATGAACAGTGACGTGTCGGACTTGGCCTCAGCAAACCCAAGAGAGGTGATATGAGAGGCGAAGCGACTGTGCCAGGCGCGAGGAGCTTGCTTCAATCCATATAGTGATTTGTTCAGGCGGCAGACATAATTGGGCTTGGTCGAGTCAATGAACCCAGTAGACTGAACGCAGTATACTGTCTCGTTCAGCATGCCATGGAGGAAAGCATTCTTCACATCGAGCTGGTGAATAGGCCAGGAGCGAGACAGAGCCAAAGTGAGAACCATCCTGATGGTGGCTGGCTTGACAACTGGACTGAATGTTTCATCATAGTCAACTCCCGGAAGCTGTGTGAAGCCGTGAAGAACCCAGCAGGCTTTATAGCAATCAAGAGAGCCATCTGCCTTGAACTTATGACGAAAAACCCACTTGCCAGTGACGAGATTGACGCCGGGCGGGCGAGGCACGAGAGTCCAGGTGTCGTTGGCGAGTAAGGCGTCGAACTCGTCCTGCATGGCGTGACGCCAGGACGTGTCCGAGAGAGCAGTGCGGACGGAGGTCGGCACTGGAGACATGGCCGCAACCGTCGTGGTGAGGTTGAGACGGTCCACGGGCTGCCGAAACCCATCCTTGCCACGAGTGCGCATGCTATGCGCATTGGTGACGGGAGCAATCGCCTCTGGAGCTATGGCGGTGGTGCGACCGGTGGTCCGTCCGATGCCGCTGGCAGCAACCTGGGACGGGATGTCCACAGGGGCAGCAGCACCAGCCAGAGCAGGGAGAGGGCCGTCGTGACCAGGGGCGAGACTGCTCTGGTCGCCCTGGCTGCCGATGTTAGGGGCGTCCAGCTGGCCAGGGGCACCCTGGCTGCCGCTCGGAGCAGCAGAGGGAGAGGCACTGGGTGTCCCTGGTGCGGCGTCCACGCCACTAGGGAGTCGTGTACCTGCAACCACAACTCTAGGCCCAATGGGCGAAGAGGAGTCATCAGCATCAACCAAAAATGCGAGTGTGTTGGGATCCTGGGGTGAGCTGGACATCTCAGAGAAAGGAAACAACGTCTCGTCGAACACGACATGGCGAGAGACGATGATCCGATTTGAATGGAGATCAAGGCATCGATATCCTTTATGACCGGATGAGTACCCAAGGAAAACACATAGTGAGGAACGAGGTGATAGTTTATGTGGAGCTATGGATGACAGGTTAGGATAGCACGCACAGCCAAACACACGAAGGTGGGTGTAGGATGGCTGTGTGCCATGAAGAGCGAAGAAGGGAGTCTGGCCGTCTAGGGTTTTAGTGGGATGACGGTTCAGGAGATATGTGGCTGTGTGAAGAGAGTCAGCCCAATAAATAGGAGGGAGGCTGGCCTGGAACAGAAGGGACCGCACAATATTGTTAATGGTGCGAAGGATGCGCTCAGCACGTCCGTTCTGCTGGGAGGTGTATGGGCATGACGTCCGGAAGGTGACCCCATGAGTGAGGAAGAATGTGCGGGCCGAGGAGTGGTCAAACTCGCGGCCGTTGTCGCACTGAACCGCCTTAATGGAGGAGTCAAAATGTGTGCGCACATAAGAGAAAAAATTAGAAATGACACCGAAAGTATCGGATTTAAGGCGCAATGGAAAAGTCCAGGTGTAATGAGTGCAGTCATCAAGAATAACTAAATAATATTTATAGCCCGATACACTGACAATTGGAGATGTCCAAAGATCACAATGAATTAAATCAAAAGGATGAGCAGCACGTGAATTTGACACACTAAACGGTCGGCGCACGTGCCGACCTAGCTGACAAGCATGACAAATGTGATCAACTGACTGCTTATTACATGAAATTGCATTGGAACTAATAAGTTTGGATAAAGCCGCGTGACCAAGATGACCAAGGCGGTGGTGCCAAAGCGAAGTGGGCGACGTGGTGGCGGCGAGGGCAGTGGTGGTGCTGGGTGGTGCGGGAAAGAACGGGTAGAGGTCACCCGTGCTATTGCACCTAGCGATCACGCTCCGTGTCTGAAGGTCCTTCACAGAAAGGCCAAAAGGGTCAAATTCGATGGAGCAATTATTATCAATAGTGAAACGACATACGGAGATTAAATTCTTAATAATGTTTGGTGAAACTAAAACATTAGAAAGAACAAGAGGACGTCGTGCTGTAGAGAAAGAGTGTGACCCAATAGATGTAACGAGAAGCGAAGCTCCGTTACCCACAATGATAGATGAAGGACTAGATGACAATGGAGGGTGAAGGTGAGAGAGTATACCAGCGTTGTTGACCATATGAGCACCGGCACCGGAGTCAGCATACCATTCGCCCGATGGAGGAGGCGTCAGCGTCATGGTGTTGAAGTTATGGACGAGTGCTGACGGATCCTAGGACGCTCTCTGCATGGACGCTCCCTGCATGGGCGTCCACTGCTGCTGCTGCTGCTGGGGCGGCAAGGGTCCTCCGTAGCCAAACCCAGGAGGAGGGGCGATGGAGTACGGCTGCTGCTGTGGCATGTACTGCTGTTGGGCGAGGAACGCGGGCGGCGCCGGACGGAACGGTGCCCCGGAGACGTGTCCAGCAGGAGCCTGGCCACCAGTCGGTGGGCATGGCCAAAATTGGACATGGCCCGCCCATGGATTGTAGACGTGCGCCATAGGGAAGTTGCCACCTCCCTGCTGTTGCTGGTTGCGGCCGCGGCCGCCACGCCGACGGCCGTTACGCTGGCCGTTTTGGCCGCCTTGGCCACTGGCTTGGCCACCGGGAGTCTAGCCGCCGTGGCCATAGGCGCCCTGGCCAGGCGCCCCGAAGGCAGCTGGCCGGCCCTAGCCATACTGATTGTGGTTGCCAGGGGCGCGCGGAGCTGTGGCGAGGGCGGTAGTCGTGGAGGAAGGCGGTGGGTCGGAGGCCCCAGCGGCCTCGCCGGCCGCAAGGTCATTGATGTCGATCTCCTCGAGCAGCAGAAGTGTGCGAGCCTCCTCGAAGGTGGGAAAAGGCTGCCGAATCTTGAGGTTGGAGACCATGGGCCGGAATTTCCCGTTGAGGCCGCGAAGCAAGGTGAAGACCATGGTGCGGTCGCCGATCGGATCGCCGTAGTCGCTGAGGGTGGCCGCCATCGTCTCGAGACGGCGGCAAAAATCGGTGATCGAGGCCGCACCCTGTTTCGCCGTGCGAAACTCCGCCGAGAGTAGTAGAGCGCGTGATTCGCGCTGGCCGAGGAATTCGTGCTCGAGGTAGACCCAGGCACCGCGAGCGTTAGGCTTGAGGTTCATCGTCGCCTGTTGAAGATCGGCATCGATCGTGCCGTAGATCCATGTGAGCACGGTGCAGTCCATCTGCACCCACGCCGGGCGATCGACATTGACGACGTCCGAAAGGACGTGATCCGTGAGGGCATACTTGCCCAAGACGGTGAGGAAGAGGGCGCGCCACCGGTTGTAGTTATCGTTGGCGCGATCCAACACCAAAGGTACGAGGACCTTGATGTTGAGGACGGCGATGGCGGCGGCATGAACGGCGGCGTATTTGGCCTCATACGCGTCGAGTGCCGCGGCCCGATCGGCTTCCGCCTGGCGGTGGCGTGCGGCCTCGGCCTCGCGCTCGCGCGTTTCGCGCGCCTCGCGAGCCAGGCGCTCGGCTTCGGTCTCTGCCATGACGAGGTGGCGGCGATCGGTGCTGTCGCGGGATGGAGCGCGTCGCACGGGTGCCGGGGGCACGTGCGTTCGCGCGAGGGAAGGAGGGCGCCTGCTGGCCGGCGATCGGACGCCTGGCGGCAGCGGCGACGCGGTCTCAGATGGAGACGCGCGCTATTAGCGGAAACGAAAACAGAAAAGGAACGTAACCTCTCGTGATACCATGATTGAGAATGATTTGGGGAATTCTCCTTAATTATTGTGATGAGTCAGTGTACATATATATATATAGGCATGGTGGACAGGCCCACTTGCCATATTACATTCCAACAAGAAGACCATTTGGCTGCATATCAACAAAGTGAGTGTCCAATGTTATCAAAAGTGGAAATTGTCGTCACATGAAGAAAACCATTTGGCTGCATATAATAAGATAAATAATTTTGGTATAAATGTTTGGAAGAGAAACATAGCAAAGTAGCACACGCACATTAGTAGAACTCATTATGATCAGCGGATGACATGGAAATCATCTAGCTCACGCTCCTTTATGCTCAGAAGGCGCCATATCTGGCCGAACCCAACAGAAACGTACGAATAAGAGCAACCCCATCTGAGTTTCTTCACCATTGGGGCCAAGAAGGACAAACTGGAGCCTTTGGCAATATCTACCTCCAGTGTCACCTCCTTAAGCACTGGGGCCGCAATGTCAATGCGGCAGATGTCATGATTATTTATCTTCAAGCCCAACTCCTCAAGCAACGGTGACTGAACAATCATAGTGTTAACTGTTAGTGTTGATCTCTCCAGGCATTCGGGTTACCCGAAAAATTTGGGTCAGGTAATTGGAAATTTGGATATTAGAAATTCCTACCCGATTCTGCCCCTGAAAAAGTATTATCCAAAATTTCGGGTACCCGATAATCCAGGTTCGATTTTTACCCGATATACACAGAATCGACAAAATCAACCATTTTAGAAGAATTCTATTAGCATCTTAAAAGCAATAAACAATGGTCCTTCAAATCACATCATGTCTTCATATCAATTAACAACAAATCAATTATAGCATAAATCTACTTTAAGTAATACCAAATAATACTTATATTGCACTGAACCAATGTCTTCATATTAGGAATAAGAGAGCAAATATTTGAGATATTTCAGGTAATTCGGGTACCAAGGAACATTACCCGAACTACCCAAACTAAATTTATGGTTTTACAATTACTATCCAAAATTGTGATCGAGTATTTCGGATTCGGAGATTGGGTTTCAGGTACTTTGCCCACCCCTACATTGGCACATGGGTCGATGAGTCGCGTAGCATTTGCTTTGTACGATCAACTAGGCGCCTCGCTGTCGACGAGCACGTCGTCTACCACTGAAAAAATAGTGTCGTTAAATCTTGAAATAAATCCTGAAAAATGCGAGCACCCATATCGAGTTGGGGACTTGAACCCATGTAGGTGGGGTCCACCACAAGGAATGTAACCAGCTGAGCTACGCTCCGTTCGTTTGACTAACTATATGTAATAAATATCAATATTTATAATATTAAATGCATGCATTATTGGATGTATCATGAGATAGATTTTTATAATAATATATCTAGTTGATATCATAAACGTTAATATTTTTAACTATATATTTAGTTAAATTTTAAACAACTTAAAAAATACATCTTAAATTGTACTACCTCTCCCCAAAAGGATACAACTATGGTATGCATGCCGGTTAGAGTGTTTCATATTTGGCCAAGTTTCTAGTAAATAGTATTTATATTTATGACTCTAAATTAATTTATTATAAAAATATATTTTATAATTAATATAATGATATTTATTTGATATTATAATATTTATACTTTTTTATCTATAATTGGTTAAATTTGGTATAATAAAATATAACGCTGTCCCAAAATTATGTTCTTTTACGACGGAGTGAGTATCTTTTTAGAGACGGAGGTGTGCAGGCAGCTCCAGGGTAGAGTTCGGTTTTTAAAAGGCTGTGGGCCCAGTAAAAGTCGATGTTTCTCATGGTTCGCTTGCTGTTGCGTGGAGTTCGATTAGATCGGCGTCAAGTTAAAATAAACAATTGCTTGCACTGTGTGGGGTATTAACCCTATACCCTTATGGCTAGGCTTAGGCCGGCCCAGTCCAGGGGGTTCGGTTCACTGGAAGATGACGCGTGGCTCGGTCGATCTGCTCGGAGTCCCACGTAAGGAGTCAAGACAGACTTGGAGATCAAGTAAGATCCTGGTCGGTTAGAATAGGAATCCTTATCTGGCCACCTATGGCAATTGTAACTGATTAGGATTAGTTTTTAGATCTGTAACCCTGCTCTCCAGACTATATAAGGCGGACAGGGGACCCCTCTAGAAAACATCTCTCATTGACCTACAACAATACAATCAGACGCAGGACGTAGGTATTACGCCTTCACGGTGGCCGAACCTGGATAAAATCTCGTGTCTGTCTTGCGTCACCATCTTGTTTGTAGCTTGCGCATCTATCTGCCGACAATCTACTACCTTGGGCATACCCCTAGGTAGACTGCCGACCATATTTCATCGATAGTGGCGCGCCAGGTAGGGGGTGTGCGTACTGCTCTCTAGGCGAACAAGATGGTCATCATCCCCGGTTCCATGGCTATGCCGAACGGCCTCACGTTCACCATCGGCCAAATCACCTGAACCACGGGCTCTGATGACTTTATCGCCATGACCCTGGAGGAGGCGCGGATTCAATCTTCGCCGACCACTGCTTCACCTGCATCGGCTATGGCTCCGACCATAGTAGATCCGGCTTTGGCCACACCAGCGTCGTTTTCAGCCACGCCGACAACCCATCGTCCGCTTCCTCGCTACAAAGGGAGGCAGATCGACAACACCGACCTGCTCGACTCCATCGATTGGGTCAGCACCAAACTTACTGAAACCCCAGCTCTGGTAAGTTCAATTCAAAATCAACCTAATGAGCAGGTAACCACTACCCCAACAGATCTACCCGACCAGCTCGGGCCAGTCGTCCTGCACGACTCGGTACGGATCTCGTGGTCACATCTACTCCTAAAGGGCGCTCCGTTCGTTGCCGGTCAGCCCCTGCGACGGGTCTCCGGCTCTCCGAGTACGAAGCCTCGATGGAGAACCACCAGGCCTAGCCCTACGGCCTGCGCAACTTCGTCAACATGGTCCGGATTGAAGATTATCAAGAAGGATCGGTCCACACAGTTCAAGAGGGTGGCTCAAGCTCCTCGTCCGACATCGCATCTAATGCCTCTGTCCACATCGAGCTCTAGCATCATGACGATGAAGGCGTTGAACACGATCTAGATATCCCAGACCACGCCCCGGGATACTCACGATTCTCATCCTTCCCACCAAGGCGAGGAGACTTGATTAATGTTGTCAGTAATGACGAACCACCGGTAGTTGGTGAAATAGAGCAAGAAAGGCTAGCACGCGAAGCACGCAATATTGACTGGTTTAATCGCCGACAAATTGAAGCTGAGGCAGAAGAGGAGGCCCGACGCATAAGGGTCCAGCCACGCGACCTTAACAATGCCTTTGATAGGGTGGGGGACAAGTAGGTCTTCAGGACTCCAAGCGCCAACGTAGTTGTTGCTATGGCGACAATGCAATGACTACCCAATACTCTGGAAACTCAGGTAGTTCGTGATGATATACAAGCTTACCTGATGGCTGCTATGGCTCAGACCGCAGAGATTGTAAATCAAGCCTGGGCTCCATTCGTCTTAGTCGAATCAAGCCACAGCCGCCAGTACTCAAGTCACTCACAACCACCCAACCAACGTGGCTTGTGCAACAACGACCCATCAGACAACCATCAAGACAAAAACGGTGGCCATGATGGTGGTCAGAACGACAACCGCCACGACTTCCGGGACGACAACCAACAAGATAACCGCGATAATCGCCGTGATAACCGCGGTCGCAGGGTTAACCAGGGTGGCAACCGAGATCACCGTGATGGCAATAACGATCTCCGCCATTACCTCAGAGAACGCGATCTGCGTGATTGCATTAACCAAAGAGCCAACGATCGTGCATCCCACGAGAGCTATCGCTGCATGGAATATGATACTACCCACGGCCCTCTGGGTTTGAAGCAGTTTACTCCACACCTTCGCCAAGTCATATGGCCCAAGAACTTCAAGCTCAAAAAACTTCAGAAGTACGACGACAAGGAGAACCCCGAATTATGAGTCATGCTCTATGAAACCGCGTGCAGATCAGCTATGGCTGACGAGCATGTCATGTCTAACCACTTCCCAGTCGCCGTCGGCCATGCAGGCCACCAATGGCTGGTCAGCTTGCTGGCAAACTACTTTGATTCTTGGCAAGAGCTCAAGCAAGCATTCATCGACAACTTCATTGCTACTTGCGAGCAACCCGGCAACAAATATGGTCTGCAGCAGATTCGAGATAGCAAAGATGAGACACTACGTGAGTACGTCCGACGCTTTTCGGAGATGCGCATCAAGGTCCCATCAATCTCCGACAACGAGGCAATCGAGGCTTTCATCACTGGTCTCCATTTCCACGATGCCCTAAGGGACAAGCTCCTCTACAAGAGACCCGAGTCAGTCACAGCGCTCCTAGCCACTACTAAAAAATATGTGGATGCCGATGATGCTAAAAAGATAATTATCGAAGAAGCAGTAAGGGTTCCACGCTCCGACCATCCCCCACACCGCGACGACTACCGCGGCAACTGTGGTCGGAACGACAATTTTGATCACCGCAACCAGCGCAATGATTCCCGCGACCACCACGACCAGTGTAATCAGCGGTGTAATCGCCGCGACGATTACAGGGGCAAGCGTGCTCGAGAAGACGACGGCGAGGTTAACACCGTTAAAAATGGTGGCGGACGTCGCAACTATGAGGACGACTACGCCAAAGCATTGAAAGGACCCTGCCAGCTCCATCCCAAGTCAAACCATACCATAGAGAATTGCCACGTTCTCAAGTCTATCTACATGCGTCAACATGCTCTGGATACATCCGACAAGTCTAACGACGCAAGGGAACAGCACAACAAAGACAACGATGATGAAGACGCAGATCCCCGTCACAAGTATGTCAAGCCAACCGATCATGTCCACACCATCATTGGGGGCAAAGTGTCCATTAAGACCAAATGAGAATGCAAGCTGCTCGCCCGCGCTTGCTTGAACGTGACCAACGTCAACAATCTCATCGCCGATCCGTGGCTTCCTCCTTGGTCTCACCGTGAGATCTCCTTCAACAGAAAGGACCAATGGGCCGCTATACCTAAGCCATGGCATTTTCCCCTGGTTCTTGATCTGTGTATCAACAAGGTTCAGTTTGACAGAGTGCTGGTTGATGGTGGCAGTTTTATCGATATACTGTTCAAGAATAGTTTGCCAGCCCTGAAGATAACCCAGGCTGATCTCAAGCCATACAAGGCACAGTTCTGGGGTGTTCTCCCCGGATAGAGCTCTACACCTCTCGGGCAGACCATGCTACCTATGCAATTTGGTACCCCAGACCACTTCCGCACTGACAACATCAACTTTATGGTCGCTGACTTTGAAGGCACCTACCATGCTATCATTGGTCGATCAGCACTCACCAAGTTCATGGCCATACCTCACTATAGGTATTTGGTGCTCAAGATGCCTACTGAGAAGAGGGTTCTAACTCTTAGGGGCAACGTGTACGCAGCTTACACCTGTGAGGATGACAGCTTCAAAATAGCAGAGGCTCACGACCTCTCTATTCGCATGGCTGAGACCATGCTCGACGCCAAGAAGACGCCAGCCAACCACCTAGAGATCCCAGAGCTTGAGGCCCCACGCAAGAACGTCAAGTCCAAAGAGCAAAAAGCGATCCAGCTGGTCGACGATGATCCTAGCAAAACGACCCTTATCGGGGCCAACCTAGATCCTAAATAGGAAGACGCGCTCGTCAGGTTCTTGAGGAGCAACGTGAGTGTGTTCACATGGAAACCCGCTGACATGCCCGGTGTACCTTGGAACTTGATCGAGCACTCCTTAAATGTCGACGGCAAGGCCAAACCTATCAAGCAGAAGCTACGACGGTTCGCTCACGACAAAAAGGAGGCTATTAGGATAGAAGTTACACGGCTTTTGGCAGCCGGATTTATCAAAGAAGTGTATCATCCGGAGTGGTTAGCCAACCTAGTTCTTGTACGCAAAAAGAATAATGAATGGAGAATGTGCGTTGATTATACTGATCTCAACAAATACTATCCTAAAGACCCCTTCAACTTACCTCGCATAGATGAGGTCATAGATTCAACTGCCGGTTGCGAGTTGCTGTCCTTTCTCGATTGCTACTCTGGTTATCACCAGATTGCTCTCAAAAAGGATGACTAGATCAAGACATCCTTCATCATACCCTTCGGCGCTTACTGCTACATGACCATGTCGTTCGGGCTCAAGAACGCCGGGGCTACCTACCAACGCGCCATATAGGCCTGCCTCAACGAGAAGATAAACGACGACCTCATCGAGGCTAATGTTGACGATGTAGTTGTTGAAACCAAGGAAGCGTACACCCTTATCGACGACCTCAAACATACCTTTATAGCCCTTAACACATTCTAATGGAAATTAAACCCAAAGAAGTGCATCTTTGGTGTTCCTTCTGGTATACTACTTGGCAACGTCGTCAGTCACGACGGCATACGCCCTAACCTGAAGAAAGTCAAAGCTGTCTTGGACATGAAGCCGCCCAAAAAGGTGAAGGATGTTTAGAAGCTTACCGGATGCATGGCTGCCCTAAGTCGTTTCATATCAAAATTAGGCAAAAAAGGACTATTGTTTTTCAAGCTACTCAAAGCAACCGAGAAGTTTGAGTGGTCGGAGGAGGCAGACGCTGCTTTTACACAGCTAAAGCAGTTCCTTACATCACCTCCGGTCCTCACTGCTCCCAGAGAAGACAAAACCCTCCTGCTTTACATTGCGGCAACTAATCAGGTGGTCTCCACTGCCATGGTGGTCGAGCACGACGAGCTTGGCCATGTCTATAAGGTACAGCGACCAATCTATTTCATCAATGAGGTACTCAATGAATCTAAGACCAGGTACCCATAGATTCAAAAACTGATCTACGCCATACTAATAACATTCCAAAAGTTGAAACATTACTTCGATGGATATCGTGTGGTGGTCATGACCGAGTACCCTCTGGGAGACATCATTTGCAACAAGGATGCGAATGGGCGCATCGTCAAATGAGCAATGGAGCTATGCCCTTTCTCCTTAGAATTTGCAAGCCGTACTACAATCAAGTCTTAGGCACTTATCGATTTCATTGTCGAGTGGACAGACTTAAGCACACCTGCCTCTCAGGGGCTCGATGAGTATTGGAAGATGTACTTTGATGGCTCTCTCAACATTGATGGCGTAGGAGCAGGAGTCCTCTTCGTGTCACCATCTAAGGAGCAGCTCCGATACATCCTCAGGATTTATTTCCCGGCGTCTAATAACACCGCCGAATATGAAGCATGCTTACATGGTCTGCGCATTGCGGTCGAGCTTAGTGTCAAATGTCTCTATGTCTATGGAGACTCGGCTCTGGTCATCAACCAACTCAACAAGGACTGGGATACGACCAGCGAAAAGATGGATGCATACTGCAAAGCAATCAAAAAGCTGGAAGGCAAGTTCTATGGCATCGAGTACACACATATGGTCCGGGACAAAAAATCAAGCAGTGGATGCGCTGTCAAAGTTAGGATCATCTCGAGCCAAAGTCCCACATGGCATATTTGTTCAAGACCTGCTCACGCCTTCCATCAAAGAAGAAGATCCTGCGATCGACAAGCCTCCGGACCAGCTATTGGTGGCTACGGTTCTGGCGTTTAACACCATCGAACCACCTTTGACCACTAAGGAGCCTGACTGGAGAGTACCTTTCATCAAGTACTTGACAGATGGTAGCGGTTACACCGATCAGATAGAAAACAAATGCTTGATGCGTCGCAGTAAGCAGTATCTGCTCGTCGATGAAAACTTGTGGCGCAAGAACGCGAAGGAGGAAATCTTGATGAAGTGTATAACCTAAGAGGATGGTGAATGTCTCCTAGACCAAATCCACTTTGGCTCCTATGGAAACCACGTGGCCTCAAGAACACAGGTTGGCAAGGCTTTCCGAGCAGGGTTCTATTGGCCGTCAGCCGTAGCCAATGCAGAGAAGCTAGTCCGCCATTGTGAAGGTTGTCAGTTCTTCGCCAAGAGGATCCACGTACCAGCACATGAGATTCAGATGATACCAGTCTCTTGGCCCTTCGCATGCTGGGGACTAGATATGATCGGGCCTTTCAAACCGACTCCTAGGAAATTTACATGCGTCTTTGTCCTGATCGACAAAATTTTCAAGTGGATAGAGTACATGCCTCTAGTGCAAGCATCTTCAGAAAAGGCTATCATGTTCATCGACCAGGTCATCCACCGCTTCGGCATACCCAACAGCAGCATCACTGATCTGGGTACTCAGTTTACTGGGAACGCTTTTTAGGACTTCTGCGATGAAAGGAGCATAGTAGTAAGATACGTCTTGGTGGCGCACCCTAGAGCTAATGGATAGGTCGAGCGGGCAAATGGTATGATCTTGGACGCACTTAAAAAGAGGATGTACAGGGAAAATGATAAAGCTCCCGAAAGATGGCTCAAAGAGTTGCCAGCTATGGTCTAGGGTCTTAGAACCTAGCCCAGTCGCAATATCGACGTATCACCATACTTTATGGTTTATGGCGCTAAGGTAGTGCTTCCAGCAAATATAGCCTTCAGATTAGCATGGGTAGAGAACTTCGACGAAGACAAGGCCAATGAAGTACGGGAGCTAGAAGTGAATAGTGCAAAAAAGAAGCGACTCGATTCTTATGTACGTACAGCTAAATACCTTGCTGTTTTGTGCAGGTACTACAACAAGAACGTCAAGGAATAGTTCTTCGTGGTTGGGGACCTGGTCCTGAAGTGGAAGACGAATCAGGCTGGTGTCCACAAACTCGCAACCCTATGGGAAGGGCCCTCCATGATCAAGGAGGTTACACGCGCAACGTCTTACGGGTTAGCTCATCTAGACGGTACAGACATAACCAATTCATGGCACATCGACAAGCTTAGGCGTTTCTATACCTAACTACTAAGATATGTACTCCTCTTATACTTTTGATTCAATTCAATAAAGCTATTATGATTTCTCCGACCACTCTAATGTGTTACTTCGAAGTCTATTGTTATTCTAACTCAACCCATTAAAACTGACCCCCATTCCTTCTCGGGTTTTTGGAGCAGGCCTTGTCTCCGGTTCCTCCCAATGCATACATGAGATCCGCTCTCTACGCTATGGGTGATCGGCAGGTCTCCTCTGGTTTGACTTGTGTGTGTCTACATGTGCATGAGCTACGCACCTCAAGACAAACTAGGGCCATACAAACCTTTCAGGATGACGTGTCGACTAAACTGGTACAACTAAATAGAACATTAATATGTTCTCACTTAGTTACACCAACACGATATCCAAGCTTAAATACGTTTTCTACAAAACAAACAAGCTTATACTGATACACAGTTACGTTATTACAAGCTTGCCTGAAAAGGACCAAGTTTACAATAACACAACTACATCTTCTTCTACAGCTATAGCCTACACTAATGGTTGGTCGGGGCACGCAGCACCTACTACTCGCTGGGCCTGACATCGTGCTCAAGTCTCGAGGACTCTTGCACTAGTCGAGCTAAAGAAGATGGCCCCGCCGACGCCTAGCTGGTCAAGACCGCAGGCTTCACCGGTTGGCTTGAAACTAAAGGCGTTTCCAGCTGACTTGTCGATGGCATTCCCTGTACGGATGGCGTCGCACCTCCACTCAGGTTAATGTCGCTAATTATTTTCACCGATAAGTCTAGCTGTGCCATCCGTAGCTCCTCAGCCTTGTCTGGATCTACCTCCTTCGGGTATCCAGCTTCTAGGCGCATGAGATCGATCAAGGGGTAGTGAGCACGTACCATGCTTAGCACATGTGTGCCTGTGTACTCACCCGCCTCCTTCACGAACTCCTAGAACCATCCCCGTGCCTTTTGGCATCTATCGATCAATCCCAGCTGTGGCGTCCTTGGCACGTCCTTTGTTAGCGCTGGGTCGATGAGGTTAAGGACTGACAAAATGCACGTTGCCACCTCCTGGCATCGGTTTTTCCAAGTGTCCCAATCCTTGGTGATCTCTTGGCAGTGCGCCTTCCAGCCGTCACGCTCTTTTATCACGGCTTCTAGATGCTTCTTGGCATTGACTTTTAAAACTGCAAACCGCACAAGCTATCAAAACGTCATACCACGACAAAATAAGGCGGGCAACAAAAGTGAGCAAAGGGGTTTGGAAAACTTACTTTTCAGTTCCTCTGTCATCTTGGTCGTGTGGTCTCGGAGCTATGACTGGTCGTGCGCTAGTTTTCTATTGTCCTCTTTCAAGCAATCACACTCCACGACTGCACGACTGTTCTCCTCTCGGAGACAGACCACTTCGGCTTCTAAGCCTACACTATAGCTGTTACTACCAATAATGTAGCAACACTGGCAGTATTCGTTATGATAAAGTGGCTACTTACTTGTTCTTTCCCGCTCTTTATTACTAAGCTGAACAACCAGGTTCTAGTTCTGGGACTCTCGCTCCGCCTTCTCATGGTTGGTGGCTTCAAGTCGGTGGCGCAGGCGTTCCACCTCCACCGTTAGCTCCTTGTTGCTTGCAGTGATCCCCTCGATCTGGTCGAAGCATTTCTTGCGGTACCTCGTGGTCTTCATTAAGTCATGTATGCAGATAGCTAAGTAAGATAGCTCGACTAGACAGCAAGATCAGGTGGTGAAGCAAAGCCTACCTAGACCTCCATCACCAGCCGTTTCGCCGCCCGTTCAACTTTTTTGGTCTCTTCGACCTTTGGGATTTCCTCATGGACAATCCATTCATCGTTCCGCCAACGCGACACATACACATATTGTCGCTTGTCTTGCGGGCGGCCCAGGACCTCCTCCATTTCATCCTCTTTGGGCTCTTCTTCGGATCTCGGTGCTAGTCCGGCGTTAGCAGCTTCTGCGATAACTATAGCTTTCCCACAGGCTGCAGCATTGAATAACGTGCTCTATGCTCTCACCTCCGGCCACTGCTCCTCAGTCTATTCTGCTACCCTTGATGCTGAGGTGTTGCCCTCCGCAGGTTCAGCGCTTAGAGCACTCGTGCTTGTCTCGGCTCTTCCCTCGACCCCCTGCTCAGGGATTGTTGTCTGACTGTTTGTTTGCTGAGGCCCTGACGAATCTTCTGCTATGGGGTCCTCGATGGCCGGCTGCTGGGCAGTCTGCTCTAAACTTACTGGCGGAGCCACACCGCTCCCGGCTAGCTGGTCCAGATTTTTGGTAGACGTCGACCTAGTACATCTGAGATACGTTTAGAAGGCAATCATATTCAATGCAAATTGTTGGCTTACATCAAGGTTACAAATACTTACATGTTGGAGGCACGGAAGGATGTGGCGAAGGCGCATCTCTTCGGCTGTGCTAGCTCCACGTGTTGTGCGGGTGACTCCTGGTCCCCCTCTACGTCCAGCACTATCGCTAGGCCTTAGTGCTCGACCCCTCCGCCGCTTGTCCTTCGCGCTGCAGTGGTCGGCGACATAGGTCCCACTGGCACGGAGGAGCCACCTTGATCCATCGACTCTAGTTGCCTCCTCCTCTTTTGAGGGACGAGTCGAAAGGTGTCTGCATCCCCCTCCCTCCTCTGCATCATCGTCCGACAAAGTAAAAATCACCTGACGACGCTTGCTATCCACCGGCCGTTTACCAGCAGCTTTGGCTGCTACCTCCTCTTCAGCTCCGAGCACCGCCAGTCGACGTCCTCGATCCCAATGTTGGTCTGGGTGGTTGGGTCAGCTCCTTGCGGCCAATCTACTCCAAGGGGTGAAGACACAAACACTGTCGCTCTATCTCGACCATTAATCTGGGAAACAAATAGGAGCGAACACAGTAAATTTCTACCACAATATAAGACTACGGGTACATGGCAAGATGAGTTACCTTTGGGGGAGGTCGGGCGAGCTTGAACGCGTGCTCGATGTCGCTCAATCTGATATAATTTGGATCAGCTAAGTTAAATAGCTCTCCAATTCTGGCTCTGACTTTGATTTTGTCAAGCGCCCCCTGCCTCGTCCTCGTTGGGTCCGCGCTACCTTGATACTCGTAGCCAGGATGTACCCTCCTCTAGCAGGGCTAGATCTGCCGGCTGATGAAGTTCCCGACCACGCTCGGGCTATCTAGTTTTTTCCACGGGATCATCCCAAATATTTCCTGAATCTGTTCCAGGTGCTCGGACATCTTTGACCAGCTTGTCCTCTTCTCCAGAATGTACCCCACGTCGCACAGTGTGATCGTGTTAGGCTTCGTGGATGTAGAACCATTTCTTGTACCAGTCATCAAGCGACGTGTTCCATGGGCAGTGCAGGTACTGGGCTTTCATGCCGTCATGGAGGTTGAGGTACACCCCTCCGGCAATCTTTGAGCCGCCGCTTCCTTTCTTCCGCAGACAGAACAGATGGTGGAAAAAATCGAAATGGGGCTGAAAGCCGCCATATGCTTCGCAAAGATGAATGAAAGTGGCGATAAGGAGGATCGAGTTGGGATATAGATTACAAATCTCAATCTCATAGTAAAGACAGAGTCCCTAAAGAAAATGATGAACAGGAACCCTAAATCCCTACTTAAAGAAGTCTTCGAACACCACGATCTCGCCTAGTTGTGGATCGGGGTATCCCTCGCCCTCCAGCGCACGCCATCCTGCGAGCTCCTTGTTGTGGAGTACCCCCATGATGACGAGGTCTTCAATGGTCTGTTCGTTGCTTCTCGATTTCCACCACTCCTTCATCAAGACTCTGGCTTTCTTCTGCGCATCGCTTTTCGCCATGGATCCGTCCTTGTTGATGAACGAGGACCTGGCGGAGGATTGATTGGTATTAGGGTTGGTAATAGGAAGAAGATGGCTGCGGCTGCAAATGGCAATGGGGTGCGGTAAAAAGTAATTTACCTATCCTATACTGTATTTAACCCAAGAGTTATGCCGTTTTGTTTGCCCGAGATTCTTGGGAGACGTGCGCACGCGCCGTAGATGGTTGTTTTCACAGCCTCGAGATCTATGCCAATATATGCGCCTCTTCGTTGCCAGTGTATGCGTCTCTTCGTTGTCAGTGTGAGAGGGCCCACGCTGACGCACCTACTTACAGGTGCCACGCAACTGTTTGCTTGAAAAGACAAGAAGACAGTATGACATGCTATACTCGTCTACTTTTTTAATCAGACGTGTCAGATTGGACTTGACAGAACGAGTAAATAAAAATACACAAAATAATAGTACAAGTGGCAATGGTTTTTCGCTGCACTACTCGTACTCAGGGACTGTTCAGACCACCATTATGCTCGGGGACTGTCCAGACCACCGTTGTGCTCGGGGATTGTCCAGACCACCGTTGTGCTCGGGGACTGTCCAGATTACCATCGTGCACGGGGATTGTCCAGACCACTATCGTGCTCGGGGACTGTTCTGACCACTCTCCGGACATTGCTTGGAGACAGTTCTCCTCGGCTACATGTGATTTGTACTCATATACAGTCGAGAGGCATTTATTTGGACCTTGCTACAAGGCTAATACCTCGCCTTTCAACAAGCTCGGGGACTACATCGGTACGATACACCTACCGGTGAATCTCGTATCGCTTGTATTATGATTGGATTTTTAACTTAATTGGAAATTCTTTTTAGACCCTGGCACCACGTGCCTGCGTCACCTACTACCAGGCTCGAGGACTAAGTGGGCACACTTCACCTTACGGTGAATGTGTTTATTTTATCGACCCCTATGCTCTGACTGTTGGCCATAACAACTACTGTACAAGGGTCACTTACATTTCTTTTCAGAAATACAAGTGGACACACTTGATCAGGAAAAAATCTTTTTTCTTTTTTTAGAGCGCCATGCATTCTTCGGACAACCGGAATTTTCAGCTATAATCATGGTTTACTGCTCTCTGTGCGGACCAGAATACTAGCATATTTGCTTGGTCGATGTTTCAACCAGTTGGAGATGACATGAAGACAGACTGCATTAGCCGAAGAAGATCAAACGGCGTGTCACAACATAATACATGGTGCTCGGGGACTAGCTGTGGGGGTATTAACCCCTACACCCTTACGGCTAGGCTTGGGCCGGCCACTCCAGGGGGTCCAGTCCTGTGGAAGACGACGCGTGGCTCGGTCGATCTGCTCGGAATCTCGCGCAAGGAGTCAAGACAGACTTAGAGATCAAGCAAGATCCTAGTCGGTTAGAATAGGAATCCTTATCTGACCACCTATGGCAATTGTAACCGATTAGGATTAGTTTTCAGATCTGTAACCCTGCTCCCCAGACTATATAAGGCGGGTAGAGGACCCCTCTAGAAAACATCTCTTATTGACATACACCAATACAATCAGACGCAGGACGTAGGTATTACGCCTTCACGGTGGCCGAACCTGGATAAAATCTCGTGTCTGTCTTGCGTCACCATCTTATTTGTAGCTTGCGCATCTATCTGCCGATAATCTACTACCTTGGGCATACCCCTAGGTAGACTGCCGACCATATTTCGTCGACACACTGTATGGACAGAGAGTGTGTAGAGCAGCTGATTAGTGGACCAGGCATGTTCGCTTGAACTTATCAGTCAACTTATCAGGTAGAACATATAGTATTTTTTTCTCATAATAAACATAGCTTCAGCCGGTCAGCCGACTTTAATACAGGCGAAGATGTCCTTACTTTTTATTTCCACACATTGTTTATTGCCACGGTTCGCACCAAGTCAGGAGTACGAATCAAACCTTGCTCTTTCTCTCTCTTCTCACGGTTCGCCTTTTAATACACCGGAGCTGCGCAGCATTTGAACGAAAACGCATTCCATTTGCACAAAAGATTTTTAAGGGGTGCTCGGCAAAGATAGTTGCAGCTGCGGCCGCACCTACAGTGCTAACAACAATAGCTATGCAGACATAACCTAAAAAGCTACAACCATCTCTACCACTCTAGGCGTGAGATTTATAAAGATTGTTTGGATCACTAGAATTAACGACTAGTAGCTAAATTTTAGCTTACAAATATAAACTAATGACGGGGTTAAATTTTATTCATCCCCAACTAATAACTTTTTAGGTTCTCCTTGACAGAACTTTGATTTCTAAAAAACAGTGAAATGAGAACTTTATATGGCTTCGGTTTAAGAAAAAAAAACAGTTTGAGCGACCGCTGTCTCTGTTTGAGTGGATAGTAGTGGTTGTCTCTGTTTGAATAAATGAGTCCTGTGTGATTTCTTTGATTCTCCAGTCCGGTGTATCGAAGGGAGTGTTTGGCTGTGATTATAAGTTGGCTTATAAGTTATAGTACAATATTTTTCTATTCTAATAAATCAGCCATACAAATCAGTATAAGCGGCTTTACGAGCAGCCGAACAGAGCCGAAGTTTGTCACCAGTGGTTGGTTACCAGACAGACTTCAACCAAGAAGCCATTCTAGCTGCAAGAGCTACGGTGCTGCCTCTACCGTGAGTACTGATGATACACCGGTGATGGTGCTTGTGAATATTTTGACTGCAGGATCAGTCTGGGTGTCGTTCCTGGAGGCCTTACCTGTAATTACCAGTTGAACCCCGTAATTAATTTCTGTACCTCATAATGTTTCTGGGTTGAAAGTAACTGCCGTTAGAAGTGTTCTCCCTTCCACCGCTACTAACTGTTAACGCCATTGGATCTAAACAGTGCCTAGAGCTAGCTAATTCACACAGATCCTGTAACGCAAAACATAATCACAGAACTTCAGCTAACTGATTGAATACTGCATTCTTGTAGCCGAAGTATCATCACATTAAATACGCGCGGGAAAACTTGACCCAACAGTAGTCGCATAAAGCGAAACAACAAATTTGCCGCCACCGTCAGACTTTATCATTGCTACTACTAATAGCAGCCACGAGCTGACTACTGCTGGGCGCACTGCACCCTCTGCGCACCGCCCGGCATTTCCTCATCCTCGTCGTAGGCCTCCTGGTGCTGCTGCTGCCGCCTCCGCATCTCCTCTTCGATGTTCACGTCATACGGCATCGTCTCCTCGCACTCGTCCAGCTCCATGTCAGTGTACTGCGACACTGGCTTGGGCGGGAGCACAGCCTCCAGGGCCTTGCACTGCTCAGGGCTAAACGAGTCCGGGAACTCCACCGAGAAGTGGATGTACAGCTTGCCCTTCATGAAGGGCCTCTGGTACATGGGCATGCCTTCATCGTTGATCGCCTTGAAAGAATCTGCACAAATTTATAATAAACAGTGAGCATTGGCCAGATGCACGAAGGCAGAATCAAGAGTTGAGTGCTATCTTTTATGTTCAGATCACCCACCAGGCTTCACAACTTCACCAGGATTTGATTTGATCAGCAGCTGCCTGTTATCCAAGTGAGTGAGAACAAACTGGAAGCCACACAGAGATTCAGTCAAGATCAGTGTGTGCTCGTAGAAGAGGTCATCGCCCTTTCTCTTGAACTTGGGATGCTCCTTCTGCTGGAGAACAAAGATGATATCTCCAGTGACAGTGTCAGGCTGCACACAAGCACAAGATAGTTAAGACCCAAGGTTAATTTGGTACAGAGGAAGCAAGGTTAATTTGGTACAGAGGAATAACTTCAGAACTGAGGACTGAATGAGTTAAAGAGTCATTACCGCTTCATCAGCTTCACCAGGGAATGTGATCTTCTGCCCGTTCTGCATACCCTTCTCAACTACCACTTCAAGAACCTTCTTCTCCTGCACAACTTTATCACCCTTGCATTGTGGGCATCTATCCTTGTCGTTGATGGTCTCTCCAGAACCCTTGCACTCGTTGCAAGGATGCTGCATTTGCTGAATCATTCCAGGTCCCAACTGCCGGATTTGGACCTTAAAGCCAGAACCTTGGCAACCAGCACACCTCGACGAAGCTCCAGACTTTGAACCCTTACTGCAAGATTGCAGGATTAGAACACACCATGTGAGATCCTGAAAATCTAATCTATAAAGCATAATTGGGCTTTTGGCATCCCTTTGGATTCAGATGACCTACCCATTGCACTTGGAGCAGAGGACATTGCGGGACAGCGAGAGCTTCTTTGATGTACCATTGTACAAATCCTCCAGAGAAACCTTCAGAGGATGAACCACATCCTCTCCCCTTCGCTGCCTTCTGCCCCTACTGCTGCCACCACCTTTGCACAAGTACATACAGCGTGAGCTACTATGTAGGTGATTCTCAATGTCAATGACATTGCATCGGTTTCTGTTTCGCAACATACCTCCAAAAGGGCTGCCACCACCAAAGAATGACTGGAATATGTCAAAGGGATCATGCATCCCTCCACCACCTCCCATTCCCTCCTTGAGGGCATCCTCACCATACTGATCATAAATCTCCCGCTTTTCAGGGTCACTGAGGACCTCATAAGCCTGAGCTAGCTCCTTGAACTGAAACAAAAACATGAGTTCTTAGTTTCCATCTCATTCAGAAATTAACAGCTCCATTCGACCATTCATACAGCCTTACACCCAAACATAACCATATTCATGCAGATTAGGCAAATGATCACCACTGGTTCTATCAAGCAAGAGCAAAGCACCATCATTGCATAGTTGAATGATAACATATGGTACAAATCATTCTAAAGAATCAAATCGCACTACAGAATTATAGATATAATTCATAAGCAGAATGTGCATATTGACATTTTTTAGGATATAGGAGCATTCGTCTATAGTTCACGATTCAAATAAGTGAAGCATTTCTAGGGTCAGAGCATTCATCTAACAATTCAGGGACTCAAATCAGTGCACCAATTTTAAGAATCAGAAGAGCACACTACAATATTCAGGTTAGGGAAACTGAACTAAGCATGTCCCTCAGTTCCTCCGGTAAGTTTGGCAATCAATTTCACATTTTTTTCATCAAAAGCTACAACTTGACCATTATACTAGCACTAGCAAACCAAACCATCTATTACAAAAACAACAAACAGGTCTAACAAGACTAAAACGGTATCATCAGTAAAATAAAAGACCAAGCAAGGCATTCTGCATGATCAACAAGCTTTTGAATAATTAATTGTTAATTATGCGATCAAAACCACGTAGAGCGACTAATTCCAGGGGCATGAACAGCTCAGCTAATAATCATAACAGTGTCCATGCAACTAATAAACCTAATAGTTTACATTACATGCAACATCTACTTCCCCATACGAATCCCTCCACCACCCCCAACCATCAAACCGATCTAATTCCACGCCTCCTCAGATCCGATCAACCGCCCCCCACCCACGAGCACCAGCACCAAAGGAAATCGACCTAGAGAAACCGTCTCAACACCGCCGTAAACCTGACAACCCGCTTACTACTCCGCGCCGCGGACAGATCGGAGCCAGACGAGGAAACCAGCCGGCTCGCTCACCTTCTCGGGGTCGCCGCCCTTGTCGGGGTGGTTCTTGATGGCGGCCTTGCGGTAGGCCTTCTTGAGGTCATCCTGGGAGGCGTCCTTGGAGACCCCGAGGATCTCGTAGTACCGGGTGTTGTCGCTCTTCTTCGGCGCGCGCCCGAACATCTCCGAAACCCTAGTTGTTTGATCCGACGGGACGCGTGGTGTCGCGCCGGCAGAGGTTTGTGAGGAGGAGGTAGAGCGGGGCGGGGGTAGTTATATCGTCGGGACGGGTGGTGGGGAGTGAATGCTCTGGAAGCTGCAGGAGGCGGGGGCGGGTGGCGCGCGGCCCGTCGGATGCGGATCGGGCGGTCTCGGCCCGAGCTTCCAGATGCTTCCGGTGTCTTCCTGCGAAAGGACGAGGGGGCCGTGGGGCGGGCGGGGCTACGGGGAGCGCGTGTTGACGCGACTCGATTCTTGCGTGGCTGTGGGTCGTCGGGTCCGGGCTGGAGGGAAGCGAGCCGTCCGATGAGTTCCGCACGTTTTGGAATTTGGAATTTGGAATTTGGAATTTGGAAAACTGGAAAGATCCTTTGTGCTTCCCGTTTTGATGAAGAGGTGGTGGCCAAAGACGCTCAGTCCACTACAACATTCAAACTCTTTTTTCTTTTATATTTTATTAACTTTTTCTAAAGTGAGGGCATCTTCACAATCTTCTTAAAAATTGTTTGGTAGACCACGATTACGCTATATATATATATAAATAAAAATAAATAAAAAACTTTGGCTTCGTTCAACTGCGTTGGTCGTGGCTAAGCCTATGAGAGCCGTGTAGTGGCAACCAGTGCAGCCAAGCACTCCCTGTAATTTTACCTTTTCTTCAATAGTTTATCTTCCAAATAAAACTCAAACATAGAGCTAAAGGAGAGAAACCGGGCAAAATTACGGTGAGAGGGCACCCGAGTGGATAGCAAACATGGAAGGCATATGTGTATTTGAGAATTGAGGGGAAATTTTACCAAGCGTCTATCTCTATAGAGTTACCGTAAGAAAAACTATTGGAGGTATGTTCCCTCTTTTTCCTAATAAAAGAACAAATTAAAGAGTTAATTTAAGGACCATTCGGAGATACTGTAGTACAATAATACTCCCTCACGCTTCTATCTGTGTTTTTAATTAATGGATCATATGCGATAAAAGCATAGGGTTAGTATATGTGACAGATTTATATTGATTCTGGCATAAGATATCATGTGATATATCCATGTATATGTAGTGTTTTATTGCTCTTTATACTATGGTCGGCTGTTCTATTTTCAGTTTGGCTACATAAAGTTCAATCAAGTTTGTAGAAGAACGTCAATATTTGTGACATCAAATAGATATATTAACAAAAAAATATTGCACGATAAATCTAAAAAATGAATTTATATAAACATAGTCAAATCCAAACCAGTTTAAGTCGGTGCTATGTTAGAATTGTATTTCTTTTCCATGGTGGAAGGAGTGCAATACAACAAAGTATGCACCACAGTTTTATGCGGGACAACTTTACAATAAATTTGTCAGGTTCATAAACCCGGGGTCCCTCGGGGACCGGCTTCTGCGTCAAGGCTCGGCCCAAGAGTCTAAAAAACAACAGGGCAAAGGGGCGGTCCAGCAACCGACCGGAAGACCAGGCCCAAGAAGAGCAACACCCGCTCATCGGCTACTTCAACCCACCTATCCGACCAGAGTTCTCGATTCGAGCTCTAGCCGTCTCTCGACGGCCTCTTCGATTGGAAGGCCTGCCTCCGAGCCCTACTTCCGACTCCGACCCCGCGTCCCTCCGACCGGGGCTCGTAGGAACCCTGCTCACTGCTCTTCTCCGATCGGCGCACTCAGAGCCGACTGGAGCCATCCGAGCGGGGACGCCCGTTCGGTAGGAACCAGAAGACGTGCGGAGAAAGGCAAGGCAAGGCTCACAAGTCAAAACCACTGTACCAGGGACCATACCCTGCACGGAACAGTACTCTGCAGCTACCCTGACACAAATAGTATTGTAGGCGCCGACATCTCTCTCTACAGTATTGTAGGAGCCGCTAAAACTCCCATACGGTAAGACCCCCCGCGTGTCTCTGGACATCGATAGCGGTATGGGTACCAGGATTTACCGTACCGGGTGAACATAGCGAGACTCCTCACATGCCTCTATGCATCAAACAGTATTTGCAGGTACCGACGTCCACCGTCCTTGAAAAAGGCAGCGCGACCTCCCGTGTGCATCTGACATTTTACAACGACAGCAACAGTATTGTAGGCGCCTACCACTATCTTATACCCGCCGGTGTGGGCAACAAGGCTTGGTAGGCGTGGGCAATAAGGCTCGGCAGCATACGTATCCTCACCCTCTCACTTGTAAAGCCATCCCCTTCATCTATAAAAGGGGGTGCGCTTCCTCCAACAAAGGACCGACCGATTCCAGTAGGCCAGAGCTCTTTAGATCGATAGCTCACAACCACAGAACCACCAGGTTTAGACCTCAAGCACCCACTTGAACACTTAGCTCATAGCGAAGTTCCTGTCACTCTCGGCCCTTCCGGTCGAAGCCAACCGGACCTCTTGTACACCCCATCTTTTTCCCTCTTGTTTGTAACCCCACTACAAACTTTGAGCACCTGGGCTCAGGAATAAAGTCACCGACCAACCCCGACTGGATGTAGGGCACGTTGTCTGAACCAGTATAAATCATATGTCATTGAGTGCTAGGCCACCTCCGATCACAACGTACAGCAAAACTACAAATATTCACTAGCTGGTCACTTTCTGCACCGACAGTTGGCGCCGTTTGTGGGGAAGACGCTGTATGTTCAACACTTTTTTGGTCATCGGATGGCCCATTTTTTCGCCACCCTAGCCGTGGCGGGCTTGGGCGATACGATTCACTTCGGCTCGTTGGAGTTTCCCGCACTCTCGCCTGCCAGGATGTGGGTTCCACCCGTCTTCGAGCCATCCCAGGTCTTCCTCTTCGGAAGGCTAGACTTCATCGCCAACCAACTCGGCGTACTCCACCTCCGTGAGGAGACTCGCGACCCGGCACCCATCGGGGAGACGTCCTCCATTGACTCCGGGACGCGCGACTTCGACGACGCGGCATCTGCGCTTCATTCCGAGCAAATTCTCTGCTCAAACCTCATTGTAAGTAATATGCGTACTACTATTCGCTCTTTATTTACTATCTCCCACCAATCACCCGGAGGGAATGTACCGCCCATGCCACAAACACCATACGATCGGTTCCCCTATGGCCTCGTGTCCTCTGTGGATGCATATGCTCGGGGGCTCCGAAGGATGCAGGCACCATCCCCCCTCACGTCTGAGTTCGTGGGAATGGCAGGCTGCGTTCCTGCATTTCCCATGAACTCCCGGATGGTGAGGGCGAGAGCAACAGTTCTAGCATCAGTGACATGGCACCCCACCACTGTCTGTCCCAAGAAGTGCGCTATGGCAGACGCTCCGGGACAGCCATCGGTGGTTGCAGAGTCTGCGCAAACTCACACCCCTCTGAACCCGTGTGCGGGGTCCCTTGCGTCTACGCAAGCACATGCTGAGGAATTATGACAACGACGGTAGAACCAGCCGCCGCCTACGCTGATGCCGTCAGTACAGCCCGTTGCGCCCCATGTGCATGGCCCGACAGGTGGCGCTCGGGGTCGCGCCTGTTAGGTCCAACACGACATCATGAACGAGGGGAACGATCTCCCTCAATTCACCCGAGCTGGCCAGAACATCACCGCTGCGGTAATGCTTCTATGTGGCGTTCCTGAGCCCTCTGACCCTCAGGAGTGGGCAGTCTACCAGAACCTCTGGGTTCTAGTAGAAGCCGCCACCGTCCAACAGGCAGAAAGCTCCATGTCATGACTCCGACCTGCGCCCTCTCTCCCCATTGTGGGGATGAGGACACACCAGATGGATCGCTCTATTCGCTTGCCACCACAGCCGTCAGGTCCGGCTCGGGGTGCGGCAGTCGCGCCACGGTCCGACCTGGCGCCTGCTCCACACCAACTGCCAGTACACGAGTGGCCTGATCTGTACCAGGACGCTCGTAGCATCATCAACAACCGGCATCGGGTTCGACACGATAACAATGTCCACCATACAATAGTAGGCAACACAGACCCTGGCCAAACCATCGAGGGAACTAGTGAAACGCGCCCTAGGCACGGTCACCGGCCAGACGATTGGAGCCCTAGCCCTGAGGGCCCGGGGCCATGGGCCTTCAGTCGGCATATCCGAAGAGCACCGTTCCCGCAGCGTTTTTGGCCACCCACCAACATCACCAAATACATTGGGGAGACCAACCTAGATATTTGGCTCGAAGACTTTTGGCTCGCCTGTCGGGCCAGAGGAGTGGATGATGACTATTTCATCATTCAATACCTTCCCATTTGTGTGGGGGAATATGTTTGGGCATGGCTTGAATTCCTTCCGCACGACATCATCCGCAACTGGGCGGACCTCAAGAGGGTCTTCGTCGGGAATTTCTAGGGGACGTATGTCCGCTCGGGAAACTCCTGGGACCTCAAGAGCTATCAATAGGAGCCCAATGAGTCCTTGCAGGATTACATCCGTAGGTTCTCCTAGCGATGCAACTCCCTCCCCGATGTCGTCGACGCAGATGTCATCAGCGCGTTCCTCTTCGGGACGAACTGCGAGTCCCTAATCCACAAGCTTGGTTGCTTGAAACCCCGTATCACCCGCGACCTACTCGACGTCGCCACCAACCACGCCTCTAGCGAGGAGGTGGTTGGAGCAGTCTTTAGCAGAGGCCGGCATGAGGTCAAAGCCAGCGCATGGACTCGGATGAAGGCCCCTCCACGCAGAGGGGCAAGAAAAACAAAAAAGATCAACGCCGGTCGAACAGCTCCGCGCTGGTCGCCGCGACCGATCGCACGGCCAAGCAGCCCCAATAGGGACTGCCTAACCACTTCAACAAACTCATGGATGGTCCATGCACCAACCATGCCTACCCCGTCAAGCACCTCTATAAGAAATGCGAGCTCCTCAAACGCTTCCTCCTATAGGCCAGCGGGCCAAAGGAGGGAGATGACAAAGAGGCGGCATCCAAGAAGGGGGGCACGGCAAGCAAGGATGGAGATGGCTTCCCTAAGCCCGACGAGTGCATCATGATCTTTGGTGGATCCGATGTCATCTTGTCCAAGCGCCAGCACAAGATCCGCTATCGAGAGGCATGCGTCACCGAGACGGTCGTCCCCTTCTTCCTCAGCTGATCGGAATCACCGATCACCTTCGATCAAAGGGACCATCCATCCCACATCGTGAGACTAGGACGCTACCTGCTCATCATTGACCCCATTGTCCACAAGAAGCGCCTCACCAAGGTGCTGATGGATAGGGGCAGCGCCCTCAACATCCTATACATCGACACCTTCGATGCCATGCGTATCCCCCGATCGGAGCTCTGCCTAGTAGGCTCCCCCTTCCACAAGGTAATCCTAGGAGCACAAGCATACCCGCTCAGACAGATCGATCTACCTATCACGTTCGGCGGCCAGGCCAACTTCCGCTCGAAGGTCCTCACCTTCGAGGTGGTGGACTTTCTAGGGTCCTACCACGCCATCTTGGGATGGCCATGCTATGCAAGATTCGTGGCAATCCCCAACTACACCTACCTCAAGTTGAAAATGTCGGGACCAAATGACATCATCACCGTAAGTACCACCTTTCCGTACGCCTTTGCGTGCGACCGCGAGCACTACGAGCTCACCACGGTAGTCATCAACTCGTCCAAGCTCCTGCAGCTTGGGGAGTCATCAACCCCAGCAGTCCTAGACTGCAACAAACCGACCTCCTCGATGGCCTTCAGCCCGCTCAAGGAAACCAAGGCGGTGGGTGTTGACCCCACCAACCCAGCCAAAATGGTGCAAATCGGGACCCAGCTCCCGGCCAAATGGGAATGCGAGCTCGTTGACTTCCTACGCGACAATCATGATGTCTTCGCATGGAAGCCTTCTGACATGCCGGGGATACCACGGGAGGTCGCCAAGCTTGCACTATGCCTTATTCTAGGCTCAACGCCCGCCAAGCAACGCCTGTGTCATTTCAACGATGAGAGGCGCAGGGTCATAGGTGAAGAAGCAGCAGCCGAAGAAGGGGATGCGGTGGGCAAGGATCCAGATGACTGAAGTGATCCAACTGAACGCCTACTGACTGAAGGACAACAACAACGATGCTCTCTCCGAACACCTTGGAATAGCTATGTCATTTTTTCTTCCCCTAAGTTCCAGTCTTACCATTACTTACTTAGTATATGCTCCTACAAAAGCACCCCGACCCGAACACTTTTTGGCCCAGGGCGCTCGGGGGCTCCACTAGAGTACACTACTATCATTATGCTTAACTACTACCTCTCTATTTTGTTTACTGTCGTGTGGAGAAACTCCTTCCTACCCTAGCAAAGGGGTGGCTCATTCCTTTAATTTACCTTACGTAGCTTTACTTTAAAATATTCCGACTAATTGCACCCTGCCTTTTTCTATGGTTACGAGCGGCCGAGCCTCGCGGGCCATGCCCTGGGTTCCCAAGATTGCAGCCTACGGGACAAACAGGCAGGTGCGAGAAAGAAAAAATAAAAAACAAAGTTATGCAAAGAAAAAGTAAAGGAACGAAAGGGAACAAGCTTCCCTGAATGGAGTGACTCCATCACAGAAAATAAAAATACCATTATAACTGTTAAGCACACAGAAACGTTTACACGGGGGCTCCCCCACAAACTTAACTTTTATATTTTCTACTACTACAAATATTACTGTGACCGCAAGGGATCCACTCAGTTTCGCTCCCTCGGCTTCATAAAGCGCAACGGGTAGGAAGCGAAGGGACACCCCATGTAGGCCATGTTGACTCTGTCATGAATGATGAGCGTGGGTCCTGGTCAGACATTTCCGACTAAAGCTCTTCGAACCCCATCACTTAGGTCATCAAGGTGAGCATGTGTTCATTAATACAAAATTGTTCACACAAGGGCTCACCCATGATTGACGAGCGCTGGTCCCGATCGAACATTTCTGACTGAAGCTCTCTGAACCCCATCACATAAGCCATCAAAGTGAGCACTATCAACCCCTCTATTTCCTTACAATCATTTCATACATCCATACATGCATCTCATTCCATACGCCCATGCCTCCTGGACGATTCAAGCCCTGAACCACCCTAGGGCCTAGGAACTAAGCATCGCACGTGTAGTGAAATGCTCCAGAACGCTCCGTGTTGCGTCACGAAGCGGCGGTTGCCTCATTCAACATGAGCAAACAACAGAGCCAGTGGAGAAAACCATAGATGAGCACCATACGACCCTAGCCCGGTCTGGCAGACCGGGTCATCTCAACCTTCTCGTTTGATCCTAAACCTCTCACCAGGCCCACAGAATCTCTATCGAGGGGAGGCCGTTAGGCCACCTAGGTCGGTCTCCGGAACGAACTAGGCATCTACCAGGTTGTAGGTAAAGGAGTAGTAGAATGTCACAAGAGGGCTATGCCAACCCCATCACGAACGATGGACCCGGATTCCACTCGATCACACCCATTAGCGAACTCACCGAGCTAGTCTTCGAGCCCGAGCGACCAGGATAGGCGATGAAACTTAGCCCCTCTAGTTTGTGAGGAACCGGATGGGGTAACACACAACTCACATTGACCCCCACGAAGGTTCAATAGGGCTCGGGGGCTCAAGACAAACACCAAGGAAGCGACCTCAAACTCACCAGATCCACGACTACAACTCGCTCGGTCCCACGGCACGCACCGATGCCAGGATCCATGAGCACTGCCTCATTCGATCTTTAACTAACTAACTACGCTTCGTCTGCGCTCCAAAAACCCTAGGACCGCGACCCCGAACTCACGTCGATAGGATCTATGGCATCTGGCTATGGCTTGGGACTGTGACTCTAAACTCGCGTAACGACTTCACTTCCGACTGCACTCCAAAAAACCCTAGGACCGCGACCCCAAACTCGCGTCGATAGGATCTATGACATCCGGCTATGGCTTGGGACCGTGACTCCGAACTCGCGTAACGGCTTCACTTCCGACTACACTCCAAAAAACCCTAGGACTGCGACCCCAAACTCGCGTCGACAGGATCTACGACATCCGGCTATGGCTTGGGACCGCGACTCCAAACTCGTGTAACAGCTTCACTTCCTACTGAACTCCAAAAAACCCTGGCTAGGGACCACGACTCTGAACTCGCATGAAAACTAACTGAACTAACTACCTTAGCTACCCAGGCTGCACCAAGGCCAAGGATCCATGACTCCGACCCACCTGATCCCACGGTGCGCACCAACACTAGGACCCACGAGCTCTGTCTTGTCCGTCCTCGGAACTGACCATTTCAAAAACCACGGTGTGCACCGACGCCAGGGTCTGTCTGAAATAACTCCCTCACCCGATCCCATGGCGTGCATCGACGCCAGGATCAGTGAGCTCTCTCGCATCCAAACTAACTTACTCGCCTGATCCATGGCGTGCGTCGGCACCGAGATTAGTAAGTTCTATTTCAATCCAATCTTCGTGCCTAAAAACGCCTCGGCTGCACAACATCACCTTGGTTGACAAAATTCCATCTCAAACTAAAAACACGCACACACGCCCGCTAAAACAAAACACCCCAGACGGTTCCGCCCGAACCGCCCGGAGGCTTGGGGGCTACACCCGTGGGTGCGCTCATGCGCACCCGTCGACAAAATAGAAAACTTCCTCTGATGACACAGAACACCCCCCAGATGGTTCTGCCCAAACCACCCAAGGGCTCAGGAGCTACACCCACGGGTGCGCTCGCGCGCACCTGTTGACAAGACAAAAATCCTCCAGACGATTCTACCTGAATCGCTCGAGGGCTCGGGGGCTTCTGTCGGGTTCATAAACCCGGGGTCCCTCAGGGACCGGCTTCTGCGCCAACGCTCAGCCCAAGAGTCTAAAAAACAACAGGGCAAAGGCGCAGTCTAGCAACTGACCGGAAGGCTAGGCTTAAGAAGAGCAACGCCCGCTCGTCGGCTACTTCGGCCCACCTATCCGACCGGAGCGCTCGATTCAGGCTCCAGCCGTCTCTCGATGGCCTCTTCGATCGAAAGGCCTGCCTCCGAGCCCTACTTCTGACTCCGACCCCGCGTCCCTCCGACCGGGGCTCGTAGGAACCCTGCTCACCGCTCTTCTCCGATCGGCGCACTCAGAGCCGACTAGAGCCATCCGAGCAAGGACGCCCGTTCGGTAGGAACCAGAAGACGTGCGAAGAAAGGCAAGGCAAGGCTCACAAGTCAAAACCACTATACCAGGGACCATACCCTACACGGAACAGTACTCTACAGCTACCCTAACACAAATAGTATTGTAGGCGCCGACATCTCCCTCTATAGTATTGTAGGAGCCGCTAAAACTCCCATACGGTAAGACCCCCCGCATGTCTCTGGACATCGATAGCGGTATGGGTACCAGGATTTATCGTACTGGGTGAACATAGCGAGACTCCTCATATGCCTCTATGCATCAAACAGTATTTGCAGGTACCGACATCCATCATCCCTGAAAAAGGCTGCGCGACCTCCCATGTGCATCTGACATTTATAGCGACAGCAACAGTATTGTAGGCACCTACCACTATCTTGTAGCCACTGGTGTGGGCAATAAGGCTCGGTAGGCGTGGGCAACAAGGCTCGACAGCATACTTACCCTCACCCTCTCACTTGTAAAGTCATCTCCTTCATCTATAAAAGGGGGTGCGCTTCCTCCAATAAAGGACCGACCGATTCTAGTAGGCCAGAGCTCCTTAGATCGATAGCTCACAACCACAAAACCACTAGGTTTGGACCTCAAGCACCTGCTTTAACACTTAGCTTATAGCGAAGTTCCTGTCACTCTCGGCCCTTTCGGTCAGAGCCGACCAGACCTCTTGTACACCCCATCTTTCTCCCTCTTGTTTGTAACCCCACTACAAACTTCGAGCACCTGGGCTCAAGAATAAAGTCACCGACCGAACCCGACTGGAAATAGGGCATGTTGCCCGAACCAGTATAAATCCTGTGTCATTGAGTGCTAGGCCACATCCGATCACAACATACAACAAAACTATAAATATTCACTTTCTGCATCGACAAAACTCCAATCCATTCCATAAAGAGTGTCATTATCATTTTTTGAGAAGTCATTCATTTTCAACTTTGATCAACTATATATAAGAAAATATTAATATTTATATGCATAGTTATTATCATTAGATAAATTACTAAATATAATTTCATAATAATAAACTTAATCGAAGATACAAATGTTGCTACTATTTGCTACAAACCCTGTCAAATTTAAGAAACTTTGACCATCACGAACCTTGTAGCGGCACTCTTTTTTGGGATAGGAGTATTGTCAGGTTCATAAATCCACGGTCCCTCATGGGCTGACTTCCTAACAAAGGCTCAGCCCAGTAGACGACATTGTGAATGATGTGCAACTCATGGGCCGACCCAAATACCTAAAAGACAGACTAGAAGAACAATCTAGGTCTCCGACCGGAAGGCCTAGCCAAGGAGGAATGGCGCCCGCTTCTGACTCTGGCCACCTCTCCGCTCGGAAGGCCTCGATCCGACTCCGGCCCACCTCCAGATGGCCTCTTCGACCGGAAGGCCTGGCCAAACACCACTTCCAACTCGAACATGTGTCTCCAACTAGGGATGCGCCAAACCCCTGCTCACTACTCTTCTTCAACTGGCGCCATCAGAGCCGACTGGGACCAACCGATAGGGGACACCCGCTCGGTAAGGACCAGGAAACAGACGGAGAAAATAAGGTAGGGCACTCAAGTCAACTATAATACCGAGGAACATACCCTGTACACCAATAGGATAGTACCCCGCGACCTCCCTAGCATGACAGAACCCAAGCAGTGTTGTAGGCGCCGACATTTTCCCTATAGTATTATGGGTGCCATCAACTCCCATACCAGACAAACACGGTAAGGCTCCCCCACATGCCTCTGGGCATCAACAGTGTTGTGGGCATCGATATTTACTGTATTAGGCAAACATGGTAAAACCCCCTGCATGCCTCTCGGCATCAAC
This sequence comes from Miscanthus floridulus, assembly GCF_019320115.1. NCBI lineage: Eukaryota > Viridiplantae > Streptophyta > Magnoliopsida > Poales > Poaceae > Miscanthus > Miscanthus floridulus. The sequence continues at coordinate 33,907,060 of NC_089580.1, read as the reverse complement.
AGTATGGTAGGCACCGATGTCTGCCATACCAGAAGAAGATGACGCAACCCCCTACATGCATCTAACATTAAATGGTATTGTGGGCGTCTACCATCATCTTGTACCCGCCGGCGTGGGCAACAAGACTTAGTAGCATACGTACTCTTTCCCTCTCACTTGTAAGGCAATCCCCTAAATCTATAAAAGGGGATACACTCTCTCCCAATAGAGAGATCGATAAGTTCACTAGGACACAACAACAGAACCACCAGGTTCAAACCACGAGCACAAGCTCAAACACTTAGCACATAGCGGAGCTCCCATCACTCTTGACCCCTCAGACCGGAGTCCGACTGGACCTCTTGTACCCCCATCTTTCTCCTTCTTGTTTGTAAGCCCACTGCAAGCTTTGAGCACCTAGGCTCAGGAATAAAATCACCGACTGACTCAAATTGGACGTAGGGCATGTTGCCTAAACCAGTATAAACCCTATGTCATTGAGTGCTATGCCACATCCGATCACAACGTACGACCAAACTACAAATATTTATGTGTTGGTCACTTTCTGCACCGACAGTTGGTGCCGTCCATGGGAAAGACGTTGTACGTTCACACTTTTTGGTCATCGGATGGCCCACTTTTCCACCACCTTTACCATGGTGGGCTCAAGCGATACAACTCGCTTTGGCTCACTGGAGTTTCCCGCACTCCCACCTGTGGGGATGTGAGTTCCGCCCATCTTCGAGCCATCCCAGGCCTTCCTCTTCGGAAGCCTGGACATCGTCGTCGACCAGCTCGACGTACTACACCTCCATGAGGAGGCACTCATTCCAACGCCTGTCAGAGGGGCACCTTCCATCGGCTCCAAGACGCACAATGACTTCAACAACAAGGCACCTACGCTTCATTTCGAGCAAACTCTATGCTCAAACCCTGCCGTGAGTAATGTACATACTATTATTTACTCTCTATTTACTATCTCCCGCCGATTATCTAGAGGGACCGTATTGACCGCACCACAAACACCGTATGGCCAGTTTCCCTGCGGCCTCATGTCCCCCACGGATGTGTGTGCTCAGGGGCTCCGAAGGACGCTGGCGCTACCTCCGCTCACATCCAAATTCGTGGGAATAGCGAGCTATGCTCCCACCACTTTCCACGAACTCCTGGATGACGAGGTTGAGAGTGACAACTCTAGCATCGGCGACGTGGCACCTAGCCACCATCCGTCCTAGGAGTGTGCTATGGCAGACGCTCTAGGACAGCTATCGGTGCTTGTGGAGTCTATGCAGACTCACACCCCTCTGAACCCATGTGCGGGGGGCCTCGCGCTTGCACAAGAGCACACCGAGGAGCTACGATGACGGTGGTAGAACCAGACGTCGCTTGTGCCGGTGTGCTCGGTGCAGCACGTTGTGCCCCATGCGCATGACCTGGCGGGTGGCACCTAGGGTCGTGCCCGCCAGGTCTAGCGCGACATCATGAACGAGGGGAACGACCCCCATAGTTCACTCAGGCTAGCCAGAACATTGCCGCTACGGTAATGCTTCTGCACGGCGTTCCCGAGCCCATCGACCCTTAGGAGCAGGCGGTCTACCGGAACCTCCAGACGATGGTAGAAGCCACCACCGTTCAACAGGTGAAAAGCTCTGCATGGCGACTCCGACACACGCCCTCTCTCCCCACTGGGAGAGTGGGGACGCATTAGATGGATCGCTCCATCCGCTCACTGCTACAGCTGCCAAGAGCGGCTTGGGAGGCCATGACTGCGCCACGATCCAACCTAGCACCTGCTACACACCGACCGCCGATATGTGAATAGCTCGGTCCACACCACGACGCTCGCAGCATCATCAGCAACCGGCATAAGGCTCGTCATGATGATGATGTCTACCGAGCAGCGATAAGGTTTCCCTATGGCCTCGTGTCCCCCATGGACGTGTGTGCTCGTGGCTCCAAAGGACGCTGGCGTCGCCCCCTCTCACATCTGAATTCGTGGGAATGGTGAGCTATGCTCCCACCACTTTCCATGAACTCCTGGATGATGAGGTTGAGAGCGATGGCTCTAGCATCGGCGACGTGGCACCTAGTCACCGTCCATCCTAGGAGTACGCTATGGCGGATGCTCCGGGATAGCCACCGGTGGTTGTGGAGTCTGTGCAGACTCACACCCCTCTAGACCCACATGCGGGGGCCCTCGCGCTTGCACAAGAGCACACTGAGGAGCTACGACGATGGCAGTAGAACCAGACGCTGCCTATGCCGGCATGCTTAGTGTATCACATTGCGCCCCATGCGCATGACCCAGCAAGCGGCACCTAGGGTCATGCCGCTAGGTCCAGCATGACATCATGAATGAGGGGGAATGACCCTCATAGTTTGCTTGAGCTAGCCAGAACATCGCTGCTGCGGCAATGCTTCTGCACAGCATTCCTGAGCCCATCAACCCCTAGGAGCGGGCGGTCTACCGAAACCTCCGAGCGCTGGTAGAAGCCACCACCATTCAATAGGTGGAAAGCTCTACATGGCGACTCTGACACGCACCCTCTCTCTCCCCACTAGGGGAGTGGGGACGCACCAGACGGATCGCTCCATCCGCTCACCACTATAGCCGCCAAGAGCGGCTCGGGAGGCCACGACTGCACCACGATCCGACCTAGCGCTTGCTACACACTGACCATTGGTACATGAATAGCTCGATCTGCACCACGATGCTCACAGCATCATTAGCAATCGGCATCAGGCCTGACATGATGATGACATCCACCAGGCAGCGATATGGGTAGGCAACACGGGCACCGGTGGAACCATCGAGGGGAGCGGTGAAACGCGCCCTAGGCTTGGCCGCTGGCCAGACGACCAGAGTCCTAGCCCTGAGGGCCTGGGACCACGAGCCTTTGGCCAATGTATCTAGAGAGCGTCATTGCCACCGCGCTTCCGACTACCCACCAACATTGCCAAGTACACCGGGGAGACGAACCTCGGTATTTGGCTCGAAGATTTCTGGCTCGCCTACCAAGCCAGAGGGGTGGATGATGACCTTTTCATCATTCAATATCTCCCCATCTACGTGGGGGAACATGTTTGGGCATGGCTTGAATTCCTCCCGCACGACAGCATCTGTGACTGGGCGGACCTCAAAAGGGTCTTCGTCGAAAATTCCCAGGGGACGTATGTCCACCCTAGTAACTCCTAGGACCTCAAGAGTTGCCAGCAGGAGCCCAACGAGTCCCTATGGGATTACATCCATAGGTTCTCCAGAGGATGCAACTCCCTCCCTGATGTTGTCGACGCGGATGTCATTAGCGCATTCCTCTCTAGGACGACCTGCGAGTCCCTGATCCACAAGCTTAGCTGCCTAAAGCCCCATACCACCCATGACCTGCTCGATGTCACCACTAACCATGCCTCCAGTGAGGAGGTGGTCGGAGCGGTCTTCAATAGAGGCAAGGCCAAGCATGCGGACCAAGACGAGGGCCCCTCCACACAAAGGGGCGAGAAGAACAAAAATGATCGGCGCTGACTGGACAACACCGTGTTGGTCACCATAGCTGATCGTGTGGGCAAGTAGCCCTAGTAGGGCCTGCCTGACCACTTCAACAAGCTCATGGATAGCCCATGCACCAACCACGCCTACCCCATCAAACACCTCTACAAGGACTGCGAGCTCCTCAAACATTTCTTGCGACAGGCCGGTGGGCTGAAAGAAGGAGATGGCAAAGAGGCGGCAGCCAAGAAAGGAGGCGTGATGGGCAAGGACGGAGATGGCTTCCCTGACCCTGAAGAATGCATCATGGTCTTTGGTGGATCTAAAGCCATCTGGTCCAAGCGCTAGCACAAGGTGCGCTATAGGGAGTCATGCGCCACTGAGATGGCTGTCTCTTCCTTCCTTAGCTGGTCAGAATCTCTGATCACCTTCGATCAAAGGAACCACCCCTCCCACATCGTGAGACTGGGGCACTACCCGCTCATCATCGACCCTATCATCCACAAGAAGTGCCTCACTAAGGTGCTAATGGATGGAGGCAGCAGCCTCAACATCATCTATGTCGACACCCTTGATGCCATGTGCATCCCCTGGTCAGAACTCCACCTAGCGGGCTCTCCCTTCCATGTGGTGATCCTAGAAGCACAGGCATACCCACTTGGGTAGATTGACCTACCCGTCATGTTTGGCAACCAGGCCAACTTCCGCTCGGAGGTCCTCACCTTCGAAGTAGTGGACTTCCCAGTGTCCTACCACGCCATCTTGGGGTGGCCATGCTATGCCAAATTCATGGCAATCCCCAACTACACCTACCTCAAGCTGAAGATGTCGGGACCGAACGGCATCATCACCATGAGCAGCACCTTCTCGCATGCCTTCACGTGCGACCGCGAGCATTTCGAGCTCACCACCACGGTCATCAACTCATCCAAGCTCCTATGGCTCAGGGAGTCGTCGACCCTAGTAGTCCTAGACTACAACAAACCAACCTCCTCGATGGCCTTTTGCCTACATAAGGAAACCAAGGCGGTGGGAATCGACCCCACCGACCCAACCAAGATGGTGTGGATCGGGACCTAGCTCCCAGCCAAATAGGAATGCGAGCTCGTCGACTTCCTACACGCCAATCATGATGTCTTTGCATGGAAGCCATCTGACATGCCAGGCATACCATGGGACATCATCGAGCACACACTGCACCACATCCTAAGCTCAAAGCCCACTAAGCAACGCCTATGCCGCTTCGACGATGAGAGTCGCAGGGCCATAGGTGAAGAGATCGCTAAACTCCTCGCAGCTAGATTTATCAGAGAGGTATTCTACTCCGACTGGCTTGCCAATCCTATTCTTGTTAAAAAAGAAGACCGGGAAATGGAGAATATATGTTGATTATACTGGCCTCAACAAAGCATGTCCAAAGGATCACTTTTCTTTGTCGTGCATAGACCAGATAGTCAACTCCACCTTGGGTTGTGAGATCCTCTCTTTTCTGGATGCCTACTCGGGCTATCACCAGATCACGATGAAAGAGTCCGATCAGCTCGCAATCTCGTTCATCACCCCATATGGTTCATACTGCTACGTAACCATGCCTTTCGGCCTAAAGAACACTGGCACCACCTACCAAAGGTGCATGTAGCAATGCTTCACCGACCAAGTTGACCCGCTTGATCAGCCTGATCAAGCCAAGCGGTCAAAACCAACAATCGTCGTCTATGTTGATGACATAGTGGTCAAAACAGCTCAAGCTTGTGACCTGATTGCAAACTTGGCCACAACGCTCGTGAACCTTCGAAGGTTCAACATCAGATTGAATCCTGAGAAATGTGTTTTTGGGGTTCCAAAGGGGAAGCTGCTAGGATACATCGTGTTCGAGCGCAGCATCGAGGCCAACCCAAAAAAGATCATGGCCTCCAACATGGGCCCTATATGCAATGTCAAGGGCATGCAAAGGCTCACCGGCTATCTGGCTGCCCTGAGCCGATTCATCTCCTGACTCAGCAAATGGGAGATGCCACTCTACAAGCTCCTCAAAAAGACAGACACCTTCGTTTGGACTAAGGAAGCTCAGTAGGCTCTAGAGAGCCTCAAAGCGTCCCTAACGTCGTCCCTAATCCTCGTCGGTCTCAAACGGGGAGAACCCCTCCTCCTCTACGTCGCGCCCAGCAACCATGTGGTAAGCGCCGCCCTAGTCGTCGAAAGGGAGGAGTCGGGACACCATCTTAAGGTCTAGCGGCCCGTATACTTCATCGAGGAGGTACTCACCGACCCTAAAGTCTGGTACCCCTAAGTGCAGAAACTCCTATATGCCATGCTAATGGTGACTCGGAAGCTCCTACATTACTTCATCGACTATGAAGTCACGGTCGTCACTTCATACCTGCTTAGGGACATCATCCACAACCATGATGCCACAGGACAGATCTCCAAGTAGGCACTCAAACTCATGGGCCAAGACATCAGGTATATCCCCTGTACCGCTATTAAATCTTAGGCTCTTGTGGATTTTGTCGCTGAATGGACGGAGGTGTAGCTACCGACCCCGGACGTCATCCACGAGTACTAGATAATGTACTTCGATGGGTCCATAATGGCGCTTGACTCAGGGGCTGGAGTGGTTCTGATCTCCTAGGATGGGAGTAGGCTCCGCTACACCATCCATCTCCATTTCTTAGCCTCAAACAATGCTACAGAATATGATGCCCTCATCAATGGGTTGTGCATCGCCATCGAGCTCGACACTACGTGACTCTACATCTGCAGCGACTCGGAGTTGGTCATTGACCAAGTCATGAAGGAGTCCTCCTACAAAAGCCTCCTTATGATGGCATACTGCTAGGAGGTGCGCAAGCTCAAGGACAAATTCCATGGGATCGAGTTGCATCATGTCCCCCGAAAGGACAATGATGCCACCGATTTTCTCGCAAAATTGGTCGCCAGGCGAGATCTATCTCAGAGCGGGATCTTCATCAATGATCTCCATGAGCCATCCACCCACATCCTAGAAGGTCCGATCCAGACACACCTCGATGCCAAGCTGGCACCCAGGGGCTTCGACCCCGACACCAAGCCAGCGCTCAGGGGCTCCGACTCTAGTACCTCTATGATGATGTCACCCGCTGACGTCGCCGTATTGGCACTCGATCAAACTGATCGGCGAGTGTCACTACTCGCCTACCTCCTCGAGGAGGTTCTCCCACCCAAAAGGACTGAAGCCTAATGGATCACTCGACGCGCCAAGACCTTCATCATGCTCGATGACGAACTCTACAAATGGAGTCCATCGAGGGTGCTAATGAAGTGCATCCCCACCAACCTAGGGAAGCAGCTTCTCCTCGAGGTCCATGCCAAGATCTACGGACATCAGGCGGCCCTAAGGTTGTTGGTCGGAAAAGCCTTTCGCTAAGGTTTTTACTAGCCCACCGCACTACGAGATGCAGAGGAGGTCGTCCATAGGTGTGAGGGATGCCAATTCTATGCTCGACAAACTCATTTGCTGGCACAGGAGCTTCAAACCATCCCCATCACCTAGCCATTCGCGGTCTGGGGCCTCGACATGGTAGGACCCCTCAAAAAGGGCTTGGGCGGTTTTACTCACCTACTCATAGCAGTCAACAAGTTCACTAAGTGGATAGAGGCCAAGCCCATCACCAACATCTGCTCAGAAGAGACGGTCAAATTCTTCCTCGACATCATCTACCAGTTTGGCGTTCCTAACTATATCATCACTAACCATGGGACTAACTTCACCAGGAAGAAGTTCCTAGACTTCAGTGATGGATATGGCATCAGGATCGACTGGGCCTCAGTCGGACACCCATGTACTAATGATCAGGTCGAGCGTGCCAATGGCATGGTCCTCCAAGGACTTAAGCCACGCATCTTCGACCGACTCAACAAGTACACCGGGCAATGGGTTGCAGAGGTCCTAGCGATCCTCTAAAGCCTAAGAACGACCCAAACTAATCCATAGGGTTTACACCCTTCTTCCTGGCCTATGGAGCTGAAGCAGTGCTGCCCTCTGACCTCGACCATGGTGCCCCAAGAGTGAAGGCTTTTGACCATGACCAGGCTATGGAGGCTCAGCAAGACACAGTCAACCTACCCAAGGAGGCCCATGAGACGACCATCATCTGCTTCGATTGCTACCAGCAAACTCTCCATAGGTACCATGAAAGGAAGATCAGGGGGAGAATCCACGAAGTCGGTGATCTCATGCTCCAGAGGACCCAATCAACAAAGGAGAAACACAAACTCTCTCCACCATAGGAAGGACCCTATACGGTGATCGAAGTGATCCGGCCAGGCGCCTACCGACTGAAGGACGACAACGGCAATGTTCTCACCAACACTTAGAACATTGAACAACTACGTCGTTTTCCCCCTAAATTTGGTCTTACCATTTTTATTCAACACTTGCTCCTATAAAGCACCCTAGCCCGAACACTTTCAGCCCAAGTCACTCGGGGGCTCCATGAGGGTACAATACTAAATGCTACCTCTCTTTTTTACTGTCACATGGCAAAAACTTTTTGCCCAAATGAAAGCACATTCCATTCCTTCAATTGCCCTATGTGACTTTGTTTTTACTCCCGATCGAGTGCACCCCGCCATGACCTATGGTTATGAGCAGCCGAGCCTCACGGGCCATGCCCAGGTTCTTAAAAGTTGTAGCCTACAGAACGAATGGGTAGGTGTGAAAAAGAAAGGATAAAAATAAAGCTATGCTAGGATAAAAAACAAGGAACGGATAGTGATTCTATCACAAAACAGAACTGATGTATTCATTGATACAAAAACTATTCATACGGGGGCTCCTCGCAAAATTTAACGATTACATTTGCTGACTACTCCTATTCCAAATACTACTATGGCCGCTCGGTGACTTTAGCTAATGCCAAAGGAGAGGCCATGGCACATGCTGTCAGCCATAACCAACCGCAGCAAGGGCCCCGCTCGGTTCCACTCCCTCGACTTTGGTGAGCGCAATGGGTACCTCAAGGGCATCGCACCCATAGATGCTCAGTAGAAGAGCATGGAGCTCCTGACCTTCTCATGTAGTCAAGGCAGCTCCTGGGTAGGGACACTTCCTGTCGAGGTATGGCCACCATGGCTAGAGGACATCTCATCAAACTTTATGAACTGACCAACCTGAGTAGCTGTAGGGGCAAAACCTCCCACCAGTGTAGTCCTGAGCGTTTTCTTCTTCGATAAGGCTCGCTTGGAGAAGATTCGCCGAAAGGAGTCCACGTATGGCTCCATCCAGACTAAGGCCTCACAGACAGTGACGAAATCGATGATGTACGACACCCTCTAGTGTGCCACCTCCTTCGGCGGAGCCAGCCCCTTCTCGGCGAAGGTGGCCAGCACCATCTCATCTACGTTGGGGGACCTCCAACTCAACATCACACTCTAGAATCACGAATGGGTCTGTGAGTTCTCCTTTCCTTCTCCCTTCCCCTATTTAAAGAAGAGGCAGAGCAGTTGAAGAAAGGCGAAAGGATTGGGGTGAGAAACCCTGTCCCTTTCCCCATTCAATGCGGATGGGAAACAACGGGACACGCCTTGACCGATGGGACACACCCTGCCCGACGGAACAATGCCTAGTCAGATAGGACATGGCCTAGGTATGGCCCGCCACTACCACACGCCGAGCACAAGAAATGAGGCGCCATGGTGCGCAGGCGGCCCTCCACCTTCCTAGGCGAGACTTAGAAAGACCTAAACAACAGGATCTCCGCCAGGAGAGAGTGAGAGACCAATGGGCTTCCTAAGTCTAATCGAACGACTCAGGTGAACGCTGAGAGACAGGTAAGGAGCAAAGGGACACCCCATGTGGGCCATGCCGACTTGGTCACGAACGATGAGCGTGGATCCCGATCCGACATTTCTGATTGGAGCTCTTTAAACCCCATCACTCGAGTCATCAAGGTAACATTACCAACCCCCACTATTTCTTTATATAATCATTCATACATCCATACATGCATTCATTTCATATGCCCGCACCCCCCAAACAATTCTACCTGAATCGCCCGGGGGCTCGGGGGCTAAGGCATCGCATATGCGGTTAAATGCATCACAATGCTCCATATTGCGTCATGAAGCAGCAGTTGCCTCATTCAACAAGAGCAACGACCGACCGAGGTTTGAAGGCCGGCCCACGAAGGGCTCAAGGCCGCCTCGCATCAAATAGAGCCAGGGGAGAAAATGCAAATGAGCCCCAAGCGGCCCTCGCCCAGTCTACCTTGAAGCAGACAGGGTCATCTCAACCTTCTCGTTCAATCCTAAACCACTGCCAAACCCACAGAATCTCTATCGAGGGGTGGCCAGCGGGCCACTTAAAGGCCTTAATATGGTTAGAGGGGGGGTGAATAGCCTATTTAAAAATCTATGAACCAACTAGAGCAATTTGATTAGTATAACAAAATAGCGAAATGCAAACTTGCTCTAGCTCTATAAGGGTTGCAAGCCACCTATCCAACAATTCTAGTTGCTATGATCACTAAACACACAATTTGCTATGTCACTACTCATTGAGTGCTCTCACACTTGCTACACTAAAGAGCTCCACTAGATGAACTTAAACTATAAAGCAAGCTCTCAATTCTAGCTACACTAAAGAGATTGCTACAACTAGTTTGTAAGAATATAAATGAGTGAGTAGGGTGATTATACTACCGTATAGAGGAGTGAACCAATCACAAGATGAATACTAAAACAATCACCGGGAGAATACCAAAGGGCAAGAGACAACCAATTTTTCTCTCGAGGTTCACGTGCTTGCCGACACGCTAGTCCCCGTTGTGTTGACCAACACTTGGTGGTTCGGTGGCTAAGAGGTGTTGCGTGAACCTTGTCCACACAATTGGACACCGCAAGAACCTACTTACAAGTGAGGTAACTCAATGACACGAGAAATCCACTAGAGTTACCATTCGGTGCTCCATCGGGGAAGGCACAAGACCCCTCACAATCACCACGATCGAAGCCAGAGACAATCATCAACCTCCGCTCGATGAACCTTGCTGCTTCAAGCCATCTAGGTGGTGGTAACCACCAAGAGACACAAGTGAATCCGATAGTGAAACATGAATACCAAGTGCCTCTAGATGCAATGACTCAAGCAATGCACTTGGATTCTCTACCAATCTCATAAAGATGATGAATGGAGATGAGTGGGAGGGCTTTGGCTAAGCTCACAAGGTTGCTATGTTAATGCAAATGGCCAAGAGGGCGAGCTTGAGATGACCATGAGGTTTAAATTGAAGCCCCCATGAAATAAAGCCATTGGCTCCTCAGTCCACTGAAAAACAGGACGATCAGACGTTGGACCTCAGCGTCCGGTCACACGATGTGTGCCATGTGTCCCCTACTTCAAATGTTGATCGCCCGATCTCAACGGTCATTAGTACATTTAAGTTGTGACCGAACGTGCTGCTTTAAAGTGACCGGACGTAGGACCTCAGCATCCGATCATTTTTAGTAAGCATCCAAAATAAAAAAATCATGACCGAACACGTCCGGTCATATCCGACTGGACTCACCCAGTGTCCGGTCACTCAACGTCTCCTCTGTGCAGCCACATCAGTGGGACCGAACGCACCCAGCTAGTGTTCGGTCACAAAGTGACCTAGCATCTGGTCAAAGACCAACGCCAGCGTCTTCACTGCTTCCACTGACCGGACGTAGGACCTAGCGTTCGGTCACTACGTGACCAGCATTCGGTGCACTCTATGAAAATCTGTCTTTTCTATACAGGACGCCGGTGGCACTGTCGGACTGTCCCTCCACCGGTGAAGTTTCTTACCCTTGCTCCCAAGTGCTAAACACAATGTGTATCACCTTTGTGCATGTGTGTTAGCATATTTTCATAAACATTTTCTAGGGTGTTAGCACTCCACTAGATCCTAAATGCATATGCAATGAGTTAGAGCATCTAGTGACACTTTGATAACTGCATTTCGATATGAGTTTCACCCCTCTTAATAGTATGGCTATCGATCCTAAATGTGATCACACTTGCTAAGTGTCTTGATTACTAAAATAAAATGGCTCCTACAACTTATACCTTTGCCTTGAGCCTTTTGTTTTTCTCTTTATTCTTTTCAAGTCCAAGCACTTGATTATCACCATGGAATCACCATCATCATGTCATGATCTTCATTTGTTTCACCACTTGGAATAGTGCTACCTATCTCATATTCACTTTGATAAACTAGGTTAGCACTTAGGGTTTCATCAATTGACCAAAACCAAACTAGAGCTTTCAATCCCCCCCTTTTTGGTAATTGATGACAACCCTTACACAAAGATATGAATTGAGATTTAATTGAATCCATGTTGTTTGCCCAAGCATATTTACCAAGTGTAAAAGGATATGGACAAGTTTCATAAACCCCAAATGGTAGCAATTGCTCCCCCTCCATATATGCTAAGAGTTTAGATTGTAGCTTGCACATATGCTTAGATAGGAAATATAGGAGACAATATCTACCAGATGATGCTAAGGTATAAGAGATAGACCTTTGAAGCGTGATACCAATCAGAGTGCACTAATATATCATCCTTAGCACCATTAGTAGCTAGACATACACAAAAACTAAAATACCCCATGAGATCAACATTAGAAGCAAGGGATATTTAAATTCATAATGTGAGAATGAGTCTAGTTACTTAACCTATGCATGCTAGTTTTTCATCTCATCATTCAAACCAACAACTAGCATACACCACACAAGCATGGATATTTAAATTTAAAACTTGTGCCATGCAAGCAAATATATGAAATGCACATTCAAATGCAACATATAAGTTTATGAGCTTGCTCCCCCTTCTTGTGTGCATTTTTTATTGATCCCCTTACGATGTCATTTCATTTATTTTTATTTGTTTGCTCCTCCTATCTTACTATCTTTGTGAATTTCTCTCCCCCTTTGTCAACAATTAGCACAAAAAGGCGAGCTCAAATTATAGATAGGTTGGGGTGAAACCATATGAAATGAGGATCATTTTCTCAACTTGGTTCAATCTAGATCACTTGCAAAAGATATTTAACTCGGTTTGATCCAAGGACAAGCTTCTTCACACCTCCAAATAAGGGTTATCTTGTACCATGTTGAGTTAAACACTTAGAGCTTATTTTCTAGATCAAACACTATATTTACAAGCCCACAAACATGTCATATGCTACCACTAGATCATTCCAAACATATAAGCAATAGTGGTACCATACAAGCATCAAATTCATTTGATTTTCATGAATGAGCCTAGGACATGATAGGAATGACTATATGCACTAAACAAGTCCTTAGCAATGGATGGATAACATGTCAATCAACTTTACCTTGCTTTGCTCGAAGAAGAGGCATGTCATATAATGGGGTGCATCAACACATATTGGAGAAGTCAAGTATGTTCAATTCATTCCTTAGCTTGCAAAACCTCTTCTCATCAAGTGGCTTGGTGAAGATATCAGCAAGTTGATCTTCGATGCCCACACTCTCAATGCAAATATCCCCTTTTTGTTGGTGATCTCTTATGAAATGATGGTGGACATCTATGTGCTTTGTTCTTGCATGTTGAACTGGATTGTTGGTTAACTTGATTGCACTCTCATTATCACATAGCAATGGCACCTGCTTGAACTTGATTCCAAAGTCACTCAAAGTAGCCTTCATCCAAAGTAATTGAGCACAACAACTATCGACCGAAATATACTCCACTTTGGCGGTTGAAAGTGCTACACTATTTTGCTTCTTTGATGACCAAGACACAAGTGATCTTTCCAATAGTTGACATGTGCCCGATGTGCTCTTTCTCTCAACTTTGCAACCCGCATAATCGGAGTCCGAATATCCAATCAACTCAAATCTTACTCCTTTGGGATACCACAATCCAACATTTTGTGAATGCTTTAAGTACCTTAATATTCTCTTTGTTGCCTTCAAATGGCTTTCTCTTAGTGAGGCTTAAAATCTAGCATACATACATGCACTAAACATCACATCCGACCTTAATGCGGTCACATAGAGTAGGCTTCCAATCATAGACCGATACATCTTTTGATCCACCATGTTGCCACTAGCATCACTATCCAAACTTCCACTTGTCCCCATTGGTGTACTAATAGATTTAGCATCATCCATTCCAAACTTCTTGAGCATGTCCTTGATATACTTTCCTTGACTGACAAATATGCAATTATTCATTTGCTTGATTTGAAGACCAAGGAAGTTACTAAGCTCTGCAATTATGGACATCTCAAACTCACATGCCATCATCTTGCCAAACTCCTCACAAAAATCTTGATTTGTTGACCTAAATATGATATCATCAACATAGATTTGCATTATAAACAAATCATTTTCAAGCTTCTTGGTGAAAAGAGTGGTGTCAACCTTTCCCATCTTGAATCCCTTAGAGAGTAGGAAATCCCTCAATCTCTCATACCATGCTCTAGGTGCTTGTTTCAATCCATACAAAGCCTTTCTCAACTTATAAACATGGTTGGGTTTCTTTTCATCTTCAAAACCAGGAGGTTGCTCAATATACACAAGCTCATTGATGTACCCATTTAGAAATACACTCTTCACATCCATTTGGAACAACTTGATATTGTGGGCACAAGCATAGGCTAACAAGATCCTAATTGCTTTCAATCTTGCAACCGGGGCATATGTTTATCCAAAGTTAAGACCTTCAACTTGAGTGTAACCTTGAGCCACTAATCTTGCTTTGTTCATTATTACTATCCTATCTTGATCTTGCTTGTTCCAAAAGACTCACTTGGTTCCAATCATATTATGATCCTTAGGCCTCCCAACTAACTCCCATACTTGGTTTCTTATGAAGTTGTTTAGCTCTTTATGCATAGCATTGACCCAATCAACATCCTTCAAAGCTTCATCTATCTTCTTAGGTTCAATGGATGATACAAATGAGAAATGCTCATAAAATAAAGTCAATCTTGATCTAGTTTGCACACCTCTTAAAAAATCACCAATTATAGTGTCCAATAGATGATCTCTTACAACATTGATTGGTTGAAGCACTTGCACTTGATTGCTTGCATTTGATTGATCACTTGGCTGAGATGATGAACTAGCCACTTGTTGATCTTGCACTTTGTCATCACTAGTACTTGCTTGAACGTGATCATGAGAACCACTAGCTTGCCCATTTGAGTTAGAGAGCATTTGATTCTTGTCATCTTCAACATCAATCACCTCTCTAGGCCTTATATCACCAATGTCAATGTTCTTCATTGCATTGACCAATTGAGTGCCTCTTACATCATCTAGATTCTCATCTTCCTCTTGGGAACCATTTGTTTCATCAAATTCCACATCATGAACCTCCTCAAGAGTACCACTAGCCAAATTCTAAACTCTATATGCCTTGCTAGTAGTGGAGTAACCAAGCAAGAAACATTCATCGCATTTCTTTTCAAACTTGCTCAATCTAGTGCCTTTCTTCAATATGTAGCATTTACAACCAAAAACTCGAAAGTATGCTATGTTGGGCTTTCTTCTATTCAATAGCTCATAAGGTGCCTTCTCTATCATGGGGTGACAATAGAGTCCGTTGCTCTAATATCAAGCCGTGTTGATTGCTTTGGCCCAAAATAAATGACTCACATTGTACTCACTCAACATTGATCTTGCCATGTCAATCAAAGTTCTATTATTTTATTCAACTAGGCCATTTGATTATGGAGTGTACTTAGCTAAGAATTGATGTCTAATTCCAAATTCATCACACAACTCATCAATTCTTGTGTTCTTGAACTCACTTCCATTGTCACTTCTCACTTTCTTGATGGTTGTTTCAAACTCATTGTGAATGCCCTTGACAAATGATTTGAATGTTACAAACACATCACTCTTGTCAACAAGAAAGAACACCCATGTGTATCTAGTGAAATCATCCATAATCACAAATTCATATTTGTTTCCACCAATGCTAGTGTATGTGATTGGTCCAAACAAGTCCATGTGCACCAACTCAAATGCCTTAGATGTGCTCATCATGCTTTTCTTAGGATGCGTGTTACCAACTTGCTTTCTGGCTTGACATGCACTACATAACTTATCCTTTTTAAATGTGACATCTTTCAAGACTCTAACTAAGTCATGCTTGATTAACTTGTTCAACTATTTCATTCCAACATGGCCAAGCCTTCTATGCCATAACCAACTCATGCTAGAATTAGTGATCAAGCATTGTGACAATTAAGCTTCTCTAGCATTGAAATCAACTAAGTATAGATTATTATATCTAAATCCTTTGAATATCAAGTTAGAGCCATCTACACTTATGATCTCTACATCATCCATACCAAATATGCACTTGAAACCAAGATCACACAATTAAGCTACCGATAATAGGTTGAAGTTCAAGCTCTCTACTAGTAGCACATTAGAAATGCTCAAGTTATTGGATATTGCAATCTTACCAAGCCCTTTAACCTTGCATTTGCCATTGTCACCAAATGTGATACTATCAATCCCATTGCTCTTGTTTTCGTTGATTGAATTGAACATTCTTGGATCACTGATCATGTATTGTATGCACCCACTATCAAGCACCCAATGCCTTTCTCCAGCTTTATAATTGACCTACAAAAGAATATCAATTCTTTTTAGGTATCCAAACTTGCTTGGGTCCTTAAAGGTTAGTTACCAAGGTCTTTGGTACCCAAATAGCTTTCTTCTTTGGGTCCATAATTGGTGTACCAATGAACTTAGCCTTCACACCATTGGCACCCTTAACAAGCATATAACAAGAATCAAATCTAATTGAGGATACATTAGGTAGTTTATTCTTGTTAATCTTGCAATATTGCTCTATATGCCCAACTTGCTTGCATCTATTACAAAACCGACCATTGTCCTTCACAAAGCTAACTTTGGGAGTGACAAAGGCCGCCTTGCCTTTCTTGGGGGTATAGCCTAATCCTTCTTTATTGAGAGAAAATCTTTGGCTACCCAAGCACTTTAGCAAGCGGGCATCTCCACCATAGGCATTGCCTACGACACGAGTGAGCTCATTCACCTCCTTCTTAAGGGTATCATTTTCCACCATTAGTGAGGCATCATAAGTGAGACCATCACTCAAAGGTGAAGTAGAAGTAGTGGTGCTACAAGAAGTGTTAGTGAGAGCAACTACAATGAGCTTATAAAAAGATTCATCAATAATATCACATGTTAGTCCCATATCATAAGACACAATCACTTGCTCCTTCTTGGTTTCCTTCTTCTTGACTTGCTCAATGAGAGATGAGTGAGCTTTTTTAAGCTTAGAGTGAGCTTTGCCAAGCTTCTCATGGGCTTCTATTAGCCTCTCATGAGTGGCATTGAGCTCATCAAAGAATTGCTCAAGAAATTTGACTTTCTTGCGTAATTCTTTGCACTCCTTTCTCTTTATCTCAACACAAGTGTGCACTTGCTCACACATGTCCAAGAGCTCCTCCTTGGTGTACTCCTCCTCCTCCTCATCATCATCATCATCGCTCCTACAAGCATCACTTTCACATTCATCATCATCACTCACATCATATTTTACCTTGGTAGGCTTTGCCATGAGGCATGTCGATGGAGTGTCGAAGATGGAGGGCTTGTTGTTGATGGCGATGCTTGCTAGTGCTTTCTTGATAGTTTTCTTGCCATCATCACTAGAGTCATCACTATCCAAAGAGCCATCACTATCCTAAGTGACCACATATCCTCCATCCTTCTTCTTATTTTGGAAGGTCATCCTCTTCTCCTTCTTGTCCTTCCTATGCTTCTTCTTTTCATCCTCATCATTGTCACTATTATAGGGACAATCTACTACAACATGATCAGAGCTCTTGCAATTGTAGCATCTTCTCACATATTCTTTGCTTTTGGTGTGATCTCTTCTGTTTCTTACACCATACTCCTTCATGAATTTGCCCATCTTACGCACAAAGAGAACCATTGCTTCATCATCAATACCACTAAGATCATCATCATCACTTGTTTCTTTCTTGGACTTGCTCTTATTCTTGGATGATGAGCTAGCCTTGAATGCTATACTCTTCTTCTTCTTGTCTTCGTCTTCCTTCTTGTCATCCTTGTCAACCCCTCCCTTTCCACACGGTATGTCTATTGTGTCATGAAATCACCTAGTACTTGGTTATGGGTAATCTTATTTAATCCTCCTCTTATGATAAGCAATCTCAATATCTCAAATCTTGGAGGTAGGCATATTAAGAATCGATGAGAGATATCATCATCCTTGATTTTCTCTCCCAATGCCTTCAAATAATTGACAATCACTTGCAATCGATGGAACATCTCTAGAATGCTCTCATCATCCTTCATCTTGAAGCTTGTCAACTTATCCTTGAGGATGTACAACTTGGCGCTCTTCACCACCGGTGTGCCCTCATATGTTTCATCCAATCTCCTCCACACCTCATTAGCTCTTTCACAATCCTTGATTTGCTCAAACACCTTAGAATCAATGGCATTGTATATGGTGTTGAGAGCCATTGTATTGCATTGCTTGTTGGTTTTGTCTTGATTGGTGGGATTGTTGGGATCAATGATAGCATAGTCATTCTCGATCATATCCCATACTTGATCATTGATTGAACCAAGATACATCTTTATCTTTCTCTTCCAATAATCATAAAATGTGCCATCAAAAAAAGATGGTTTGCCCCCCATATGGTTGAACACAACTTGAGCCATAATTTGACACCGAGGTTGTTAAGCCTTCAATTAAATGGTGACCACGGCTCTGATACCACTTGAAAGGTCCTAATATGACTAGAGGGGGTGAATAGCCTATTTAAAAATCTACAAACCAACTAGAGCAATTTGATTAGTATAACAAATAGCGAAATGCAAACTTGCTCTAGCTCTACAAGAGTTGCAAGCCACCTATCCAACAATTTTAGTTGCTATGAGCACTAAACACACAATTTGCTATGTCACTACTCACTGAGAGCTCTCACACTTGCTACACTAAAGAGCTCCACTAGATGAACTTAAACTATAAAGCAAGCTCTCAATTCTAGCTACACTAAAGAGCTTGCTACAACTAGTTTGCAAGAATATAAATGAGTGAGTAGGATGATTATACTACCGTGTAGAGGAGTGAACTAATCATAAGATGAATACTAAAACAATCACCGGGAGAATACCAAAGGGCAAGAGACAACCAATTTTTCTCCCGAGGTTCACGTGCTTGTCGACACACTAGTCCCCGTTGTGTTGACCAATACTTGGTGGTTCGGTGGCTAAGAGATGTTGCACGAACCTTGTCCACACAATTGGACACCTCAAGAACCTACTCACAAGTGAGGTAACTCAATGACATGAGCAATCCACTAGAGTTACCTTTCGGTGCTCCGTCGAGGAAGGCACAAGACCCCTCATAATCACCATGATCAGAGCCAGAGATAATCACCAACCTCCGCTCGACGATCCTTGCTGCTTCAAGCCATCTAGGTGGTGGCAACCACCAAGAGAAATAAGTGAATCCCACAGCGAAACACGAATACCAAGTGCCTCTAGATGCAATCACTCAAATAATGTACTTGGATTCTCTCCCAATCTCACAAAGATGATGAATCAATGATGGAGATGAGTGGGAGGGCTTTGGCTAAGCTCACAAGGTTGCTATGTTAATGCAAATGGCCAAGAGGGTGACCATGAGCCGGCCATGGGGCTTAAATAGAAGGACCCATGAAATAGAGCCATTAGCTCCTTAGTCCACTGAAAAATGGGACGATCGGACGCGCAGGTTAGATCGACCAGACGCTGGACCCTAGCGTCCGGTCGTGCGATGTGTGCCATGTATCCCTTACATCAAATGGTGATCGTCCGATCTCAATGGTCATCAGTACATTTAAGTTGTGACTGGACACGCTGCTTCAAAGTGACCGGACGTAGGACCTCAGCGTCTGGTCATTTCTAGTAAGCATCTAGAAGCGAAAAATCACAACCGGACGCGTCCGGTCATGTTCGATCGGAGTCACCCAATGTTCGGTCACTCAACGTCTCCTCTATGTAGCCATGTCAGTGGGACCAGATGTACCTAGCCAGCGTCCAGTCATGAAGTAACCCAGCATCCGGTCGAAGACCGATGCCAGCGTCTTCACTGCTTCCACTAACCGGACATAGGACCCAGCGTCCGATCACTACGTGACCAGCGTCCGGTGCACTCTGTGAAAATCTGTCTTTTTCTGTACAGGGCGCCAGTGGCACCATCGGACTGTCCCTCCACCAGTGAAGTTTCTTACCCTTGCTCTTAAGTGCTAAACACAATGTGTATCACCTTTGTGCATGTGTGTTATCATATTTTCATAAAACATTTTCAAGGGTGTTAGCACTCCACTAGATCCTAAATGCATATGCAATGAGTTAGAGCATCTAGTGGCACTTTGATAACTACATTTCGATACGAGTTTCACCCTTTCTTAATAGTACGGCTATTGATCCTAAATGTGATCACACTTGCTAAGTATCTTGATCACCAAAATAAAATGGCTCCTACAATATATACCTTTGCCTTGAGCCTTTTGTTTTTCTCTTTTTTCTTTTCAAGTCCAAGCACTTGATTATCACCATGGAATCACCATCATCATGTCATGATCTTCATTTGTTTCACCACTTGGAATAGTGCTACCTATCTCATATTCACTTTGATAAACTAGGTTAGTACTTAGGGTTTCATCAATTGACCAAAACCAAACTAGAGCTTTTAGCCACCCGAGTCAGTCTCTGAAACAACCTAGGCATCTACCGGGTTGCAGGTTAAGGAGTAGTAGAATGTCACAAGAGGGCTATGTCGACCCTATCACGAACAACGGACCCGAATTTCACTAGATCATACCCGTTAGCGAGCTCACCGAGCGCGTCACTCGAGCCTGAGCGATCGAGGCAAGCGACATTAGCTCAGCCCCTCCATTATGAGAAACTAAGGATGAGGTAACGCACAAAACTCAACCGACCCCTATCAAGCCCATCGGGGCTTAGGGGCTCAAGACACCAAAAACGCCTCAATTGCACCTAGGTCCACAACTCCGACTCGCCCAAAACCCTCGACGCGCTGAAAGGTCCTAATGGCTAGAGGGGGGTGAATAGCCTATTAAAAAAAACTATAACAACACTTAACAAACTAGTTAGACAATTATGAGGCGAAGCAAGTGTTGCGCTAGCCTACTACAATAGCAAGCCACCTACCACAATGCTAGTTTATATAGTTTCTATCCACACAATAGCTATGACACTACACTAAGTTAGTGTGCTCTCAAAAGCTAATTAAAGAGCCACACTAACCAAACTAATAAGCTCTCACAACTAGCTACACTAAAGAGCTTGACAACTAGTTTGTGGTAATGTAAAGAGAATGAGCAAGATGTTTATACTGCTATGTCGAGGAAGGAGCTAAACAATCACAAGAATGAATACCAATGAAGACCAATCATCTCGGAATCAAATAATGAACACAAAGATTTTTTACCGAGGTTCACTTGCTTGCCAACAAGCTACTCCTCATTGTGACGATTCACTCACTTGGAGGTTCATACGCTAATTGGCATCACACACTAAACCCTTAGTAGGGTGCCGCACAACCAACACAAGATGAGGATCACACAAGCCACGAGCAATTCACTAGAGTACCTTTTGGCTCTCCACCGGGGAAAGGTCAAGAACCCCTCACAATTACCACGATCGGAGCCAGAGACAATCACCACCCTCCGCTCGACGATCCTCACTGCTCTAAGCTATCTAGGTGGTGGCAATCACCAAGAGTAACAAGCGAATCCCGCAGTAAAACACGAACACCAAGTGGCTCTAGATGCAAACACTCAAGCAATGCACTTGGATTATCTCTCAATCTCACAAAGATGATAAATCAATAATGGAGATGAGTGGGAGGGCTTTGGCTAAGCTCACAAGGTTGCTATGTCAATACAAATGGCTAAGAGAGTGAGCTTGAGCTGGCCATGGGGCTTAAATAGAAGCCCCCACGAAATAGAGCAGTTGTACCCCTTCACTGGGCACAACACGGGGTGACCGGACGCTCCAGTCATATCGACCGGACGCTGGACCTCAGCGTCCAGTCACACGATGCGTGCCATGTGTCCCCTCTCTTCAAATGTTGATCGCCCGATCTCAACGGTCAAGTGACGACCGTACGTAGCTGCTCAAAGTGTTCGGATGCTGAACCCCAACTTCCGGTCGTTTCTACTAAGCATCTAGAGATAACTTTTCACAACCAGGCGCGTCCAGTCACTCGGCGGCTCCTCTATCCACTACCACGTCAGCAGGACCGGACGCACCCTGTTAGCGTCCGGTCATTGAGTGACCCAGTGTTTGGTCAGAGACCGACGCTGCACGCCCTCTGCTGCCACTGACTGAACGTGCCGGTCCAACCGAGACCAGCGTCCAGTCACTTACAGTGACCTCCGTCTTTTCTATCTAGGGCGTCGGTGGCACTGTCGGACCATCCGCACTCTATGGGCGGACACTCTGCTAGTGAAGTTTCTAACCCTTGCTCAAATATGCCAACCACCAAGTGTATCACCTTGTGCACATGTGTTAGCATATTTTTACAAACATTTTCAAGGGTGTTAGCACTCCATTAGATCCTAAATGCATATGCAATGAGTTAGAGCATCTAGTGGCACTTTGATAACCACATTCCGATACGAGTTTCACCCCTCTTAATAGTATGGCTATCGAACCTAAATGTGATCACACTCTCTAAGTGTCTTGATCACCAAAACAAAATAGCTCCTACTATTTATACTTTTGCCTTGAGCCTTTTGTTTTTCTCTTTCTTCTTTTCAATTCCAAGCACTTGATCATCACCATGGCATCACCATCATCATGTCATGGTCTTCATTTGCTTCACCACTTGGAATGTGCTACCTATCTTATGATCACTTGATAAACTAGGTTAGCACTTAGGGTTTCATTAATTCACCAAAACCAAACTAGAGCTTTCACGCGCTCGACGCCTGGATCCGCTAGTCCATTTCGATCCCTCGGCTACGCCCAATGCCAGGATCCGCGAGCTCCATCTCGTCCGATCCCTAAAAACAACTGCCTCGGCTATGCATGACACCTTGGTTGACAACTTTGTCTTGACTAAAATGCACGCACACACGCCCGCTGACAAAACCCCCAAGCGATTTGGCCTGAATCGCCCGGGGGCTCGGGGGCCACACCCGCGGGTGCGCTCACACGCACCCGCTGACAAAACAAAACGTCCCCCACTAGCAACATGAGAACCCCTCAGACGATTCTACCCGAATCGCCCGGGGGCTACACCCGTGGGTGCGCTCGCGCGCATCCGCCATCAAGATAAAAATCCCTAGACGATTCTACCCGAATCGCCCAGGGGCTCTTATCGGGTTCATAAACTCGAGGTCCCTCATGGACCGGCTTTCTAACAAAGGCTCGCCCCAGTAGACGACGTTGCGAACAACACACAACTCATAGGTCGGCCCAAATACCTAAAAACAGACCAAAAGGACGATCCAAGTCTCCGACCAGAAGGCCTGGCCGAGGAGGAACGACGCTCGCTTTCGACTCTAACCCGCCTCTCCGTCCGAAAGGCCTCGATCCGACTCCAGCCCGTCTCCGGACGACCTCTCCGACCGGAAGACCTAGCCAAACACCACTTCTGACTCTGACTCGCGTCTTCAACTGGGGATGCACCAAACCCCTGTTCACTGCTCTTCTCCAACTAGCGCCATCAGAGCCAACTGGGACCAATCGACCGGGGACGCCGGTTCGGTAAGGACCAGGAAACAGACGGAGAAAATAAGGCAGGGCACTCAAGTCAACCGCAATACCGAGGAACGTACCCTGTACACCTGTAGAACAGTACCCTACGACCTCCCTGGTATGACAGAACCCAAGCAGTGTTGTAGGCGCCGATATTTTCCCTATAGTATTGTGGGCGCCATCAACTCTCGTACTAGATAAACACGGTAAGGCTCCCCCACATGCCTCTAGGCATCAACAGTGTTGTGGGCGAACATGGTAAAACCCCCTGCATGTCTCTCGACATTAACAGTATAGCAGACACCGACGCCTGCCATACCAGAAGAAGACGACACAACCTCCCACGTGCATCTGATATTAAACAGTATTATGGACGTCTACCATCATCTTGTACCCATCGGCGTGGGCAACAAGACTTAATAGCATACGTACTCTCTCTCTCACTTGTAAGGCCACTCCATTCGTCTATAAAAGGGGATGTGCTCTCTCTCAATAGAAAGATCGACCTATCTTTCTCCTTCTCGTTTGTAATCCCATTGCAAATTTTGAGCACATAGGCTCAGGAATAAAGTCATCGACCGACTCAAACTGGACGTAGGGCACGTTGCCTGAACCTGTATAAACCCTGTGTCATTGAGTGCGAGGCTACATCCGATCACAACGTACGACAAAACTACAAATATTTACGTGTTGATCATTTTCTGCACCGACAAGTATATTCTATAGTGTTGCTGGAGGATAATTAGCAAAGTCCATTGGTATGTACTCACTCCATTTAAAAAAATGCAATTCTCACTTCTTGAAGAGCCAAACATTTCTCACTTTAGTTACCTCTATGAGAAAAATATTAATATTTTTTATATTTAGATTGGTTACAAAATATAATTTATATTGAATTATTTATTTATAAATATAAATACAAATATTTTTCCTATAAAATATGTTAAACTTGAAAAAAATTGGCCAGTCTCAAACTTAGAGCTGCCATTTTTTTCTAGGACAAAGGACGTATTTTGTCTATATCAAAATATAGATCAACTTCCGGCTATATCTATGGTTGAAGACCTTCTATAGTTTTGTTTTGAGTTAGTCCCGGTGGATCTTACAGAATTCAATTACAGACCATGTTATATTTCGAGAACGCCGAACAGCTTCATCATGACAAGAATTTGAATCCGGCAACCTCCAAAAAAAACAAATTGTGCCGTCCAACGAGACTTCATAGATCACTGAATGATGACGGGCGTACCGCGTACCACTGTACCAGCCGTGGACTAACAAGGACAAACATGGCGGCATGGCGCTCAATCAACCACCTGTTTCCGAGGAGAAAGAGCATCTCTCGTTTTCCGATCAGTAGCCGACTGCCCGGTTACTGTTCAGTAGCTGCAGCAGAGCACTGATAGTATGATGATAGGCTGATAGCACGTTAATAATATAATCATTTGATTTCATGAGCGGAATCTCGAGACAAACCACACATTTCATCCAGTCCATGAGTGCGCTCTATCATCAGTGTCAGAGAGCAATGTAGGCACAGAAACAATCTTAAATTTCTACTACTTGATGAATTTTATCTGTATAGATGATACTACCACTCGTGGACTTAAAACAGGGTAAAAACCGGCCTAACGCACATGATCCTCCCATGATCTCAGAAGAAACCACTCACAAAAATCTGCAGCAAAGTGATGCCCTCTTTGACAGGGCTCTCTCGACTCCGGCTCTATGCTACAGTGTCAGAGGAGCCGGAGACTGAGGAACTATAAAACATAACTTCTTCAGGCTTCTAATTTATTTTGCGAGGAGAGAGAAAAACAGCTCTCTCCTGGGAGTAGCGGGAGCCCCTGGAAGGCTTGCCAAACATGATCTGAGACTGCTTTCAGGTCACGGTGTGCACGATTCGCTGAACCCCAGCGTGATTTTGTCCCGGTTCTTGGACTCTCGGAGCCCAGCAAAAAGGGCGCCTGAAATTCCAGTCCACTTCCACAGGATGAGGGGAAAACGGCAACAAAAGGGGCTTCTCTCCGACATGCGGTGCAGAAAGTGAAAACGCGAGAAAAGCGCCGTCCTTTCTTGTTTCCTTCCGCCCCCGTCTCTCTCTCTCCTCCGTGCCGTTTCCACTGTTGACTGTTGCCACGCCGCAACCGCAACCGCAACCGCAACGCACCACGCAGGCGGCAGCGAGCGCAATAATGCGCACGCAGAGGAGCACAGCGGCGTCACTGCTGCGGCAGTAATGGCCGCCTGGTTCCACCACGGCGTCTACTAGCGATACACCGAGCCCACCCTTCCTTGGTTCCTTCAACACGCCCCCCTCCGGCCTCCGGATCGCGCACCGCGCCTGCCACCCCCAAAGCGCTCCCGGAATCTTTGCCAAGCGGCGCCGGTTACTGGCCGGCAAGGCGACCCCGTCTCTCGGCCGGCGTTGATCTGGTGATGCGCTTTTCATGGTGTTCTTTTTCCACTCCTTTTCTCCCTCCGTCCTGTGAGATTGTGCTGCATTTTCTGTGCCGGTGCTGATGGAAACCGGAAATTTTGCGTCTTTAGGTTACTATATACGGTTGAGGCGGGCGGAGCGGCGGTGCGATGGGCATCTCGGCGAGGTGGCTCAAGTCGTTAGTTGGGTTGAGGAAGGTGGAGCGGCAGCAGCAGCATTGTAAGGAGGATGCAGATGTTGGACGAATGGTACGCGCCGGGTTTCTTCCAATCATTATGCAGTTCTGGCGTATCTTGGTTCTTAAATTGGTGGTTGGTGCATTCATTTCGCTTATTGCCTAGACCTATGTGGATTATATAAGAATCATTTAGTATCCGAGTTAATTCAATTAAAATTGTTATAGCAGAAAAAAGGGTGAACTATTTAATCAGACTTCTTGATCATATCATGACAAATCCTAGGTGTGTACTGATCATTGTTAGTTATCCATCCTTGACTGAATCAGAATTGCACTTGGTAATTCCTTATGCACTGTTTGTATTAGTTTCGATTTGTACTGCAGAGAGCGTATTGTTAGGTAATTGTTACCTGCTTTGTTCAAAGCTTGCTTAAATACTTGACTTCATTGGCGCTTCTTGAATTCTGAGAACAAAAATTATTGGTGGTTATGCAATCACAAGAGCTTCAAATCAACTGATAGATAGGTATAACTTAGTAACGCCAAACCTTGCCTTCTGATATACATATGGAGGACATATATTTGTGCCACACTTCCCTCATTAACCTGTTATGACTTATGAGTATGCATCATTTTGCTTACGAGTTGCCAACTGGGAAAGTGCAGAAAAGCGATGTCGCCGATCAGTTTCATTTTCAGAATCAGCGCTCTCAAGATGACAGCAGCATTGCTGCACAAGAAGAAACTCCAGAGGTTCCTTATGGAAATGATCCACCTGAAGTTGATTCTAATGCACCTTCATGCTTGGAACCCACTTGTGGTTCAGCTCATGTGCCACTGTCTCAAACTGTAGAGGAACTGGAAGAGATCTGGGCTGCTACGATTATTCAGACAGCATTTAGAGCTTTCCTGGTATGCATTCATGTTGTCCTGTGGATTCCATTTACTGATTCAATTCATGCAAGTGTCGACTCTTGAAAATGTGTTCATCTCTAATATCTCAACAACCTGAATAAGCATTCTTATGCTCAAACACCTCTTTTTTTAAAAAATAAAATAAAATAAAACTCAGTTCTGGTTGTAGCTAATGTGAAGGGCGGGCCTGGTGCAAGCGGTAGAGTCTTACCGCCTGTGACCGGAAGGTCCCGGGTTCGAGTCGCAGTCTCCTCGCATTGCACAGACGAGGGTAAGGCTTGCCACTGACACCCTTCCCCAGACCCCGCACAGAGCGAGAGCTCTCTGCACTGGGTACGCCCTTTTTTGGTTGTAGCTAATGTCAATGCAATTTTCATTTCCTAGTGCAAAAGTAATTCAGCTAATCTTATGTCCTATACCTCTATGTCCATTCATGTTGGTACCCAGTGCTCCTGTAGTGATGCTTGAAATCTGTTTGTTCACGGTCTGATTGTATATTACCATGTGCAACTGCGGAAGTTGGCAATATAAGTTTTCTCTACCAAGGAAAAAAATAGAAATTGTGGAAAGAAAATGAGTAATTTACCATCATTCTCACTTAATACTTTAGTTCCTTATAGTTCCCACTTGTGTTCCTTCTTCAGGCTAGGAGAGCCCGCCGAGCTTTAAAAGGGCTGGTTAGGCTTCAAGCTCTTGTAAGAGGTCATATAGTAAGAAAGCAAGCTGCTACAACACTCCGCTGTATGCAAGCTTTGGTCAGAGTTCAGGCCCGTGTTAGAGCAAGGCGAGTTCGCATTGCTTTGGAAAACCAGACTGACCAGCAAAATACTTCACCAGAGCACACGACCGAGGCACGTGTTAGAGAAATTGAGGTGAGATGCACAAGTTTAAAAAACAAGGCATCCTATTATCTTGTCATTTATTTGGCTGATAGTTATATATGCTGATACTATTTCAAAAATTGTTTCCAAAAGACTATTTCATGATTTGTTTACAAATTACCATATTGTTCTTTTCGTTAGGAAATAACTGGCATTCCAGTACAATGTTCTGGTTTGTTTGTGAACTTTTACCATTGTCTTAAAATGCAGGATGGCTGGTGTGATAGTATCGGTTCTGTGGAAGATATCCAAGCAAAACTTCTAAAGAGGCAGGAAGCAGCAGCTAAACGGGAGCGAGCCATGGCCTATGCTCTAGCTCATCAGGTAGTTTATCCTGCTTCTACACCAACATATGCATAAACTGTTATTCTAGTAATAATATCACTGAAGTAATAAATCATAGATTAGAGTGAATATAATAATATATTGTAACACGTAAAACCTGTTCTAGTCTAAGGGGGTGTTTCGTTTCCCCTCATTCCTTGGCCTGCGTTATGTCTAGACCAGATCGGACGGTTTGTTTGGTTCATCCGCGTCAGAGCCAGGCTACCCTAACTCCGTAAGCCATCCGTACTGAGATAGCCTGTCTATCCCTGGTTCACAGAATCGGGCGACTAAGGTTAGCTAGGCTTTGGCTACCCCTCCCTTCCCGTTCCCCTCATCTCCTGCTTCTTCACTGCCGGGGCAGATGACGTGAACAGCTTGGTCAAGCTTCTTCCTTGTCACCGGCGCGCCTATCCCTCGCAGTGCCCCATCTGCCTCTGTGTCTTGGTCCTTCATTGCTGCAGTTGTACTCGCCCTGTGCTGCCTTGCCGCACAGCGGCGCTGCCCACACAAGTGCGCTGCAGGGCAAGGAGCAGGCATAGGCTGCCCAGCTCCGGTGAAAAAGAGTGCCGAACATGGGTCAATGGATCGATTGTTCTTGGTGCTTTGGTAGAAGAAAAAAATTGAGAACTCGATGCATAGTAGATAGTTGGTCTCCATTGGTAGCTTAGTTCAGCTTTTGGCATGGTAAGTTTGCTAGGTCGATGAACTAGTTAGCCCTGCAGTCTGGTAATGGTTTGTACTGTTAGTACAAGGATGAAGTGATTTTCCAAAGATAGAATCACTTCTGAAAAAAAAGCGTTTGGTGATGTGATCCTTACGCCACCATTATCTTCTTTGATTGGGTTGGAAACGTTAGTGCTTTTTTTATTCCATGCCGACTCCTTGATGTCCTGCATGTCAGCTGAGTTCATGCAGAGCACCCAACCAAACACGATCCTAGCTTGTCAGGTTTAACCATACAACTAAACACCATGGACTTGCCTTATGCTTGCCTGGCTATCCTTGACCAGGTCTAATCTTAGCCAGGTTCGGATGCTTGCTATTGTTTGACTAAGTCTTCCTTTCTTGGGGAACAATTGAAGTTGTTCTTCCCTGTATGCTAGCTTGACAATTAAGATCCTCATCTTTTGCAAATTATTCTGTTTGGTCAGCTCATGGTAGAATAATTACATTCTGTAACAAACATGAGACCTGTACTCGGAAGGAAAAATGGAAGATTCGTGCTTTGGTCCTCCCTGGGAGGCTTGGAGCGAAAGCACATCCGAGAATTGAAATTGCCTTCATCTGATAAAAAACAATAAGAAGGAATCTGCAGTGCACAAGGTTAGTAAGCCTTTCAAATCCTGGCATTCGAAATTCTTAACTTGTTCCCCTCCTATTTCAGTGGCAAGCAAGTTCAAGACAAGCTGCAGCATTTGAACCTGACAAGAACAGCTGGGGCTGGAATTGGCTAGAGAGATGGATGGCTGTTCGGCCTTGGGAGAGTCGGTTCCTTGGCACTTATGCTGCAGATGGCATTTTTGTAGTTAATGAAACCAGGCAACCTGACAGAAGTGCAACGAAGACCCCATACAGAAAACTTGTTAAAAAGCATGATTCAACCCTTCAATCAAACTCATTGAACCACAAGGTCTTCCCATCAAACTCAGAGGGTGGTGGCTCCTCGACAAATCGATCCAGTGGTTCGGCATCAGCTAAATCTAGACTGAAGGTTTTACCCAGAGAAGGCTCTGAGGAAGCCTCATCTCGTCCTTCTGTACTTGTTGTGCGGTCCACTAGTAACCCAAGGGAGAGAACTTCCAGTATTAATTCAAAGGAGAGGACTGGGGACTTGGATTGTCAAGTTCATAAAAGGTTCTCCTTGCCTAGCATTGGTCAGTCTACTACCACCTGCACTGCTTCTAGCATAGCTTCTTTTATATGAAGATTTGGAAGGCATTTCTTGTTGTGCATATCAGCATATGGCATCTGCTCTGTTTTGGTTACTCATACACAAGCTTGTACTTTTGGAAGTAGAATTTAACTTTCAGGCATGGGAAACATTCATATTTACACGGCTGCTTAAAGAAACATTCAAATTCATTGACTTGCTATTGGCGAATTACCAGGTTCAGAAGCGGTTAAACACTTGACAAAGAAAGGCACGGTTAACCGATCCCTGAAGGCCACAAAAGATTCCCACATTCTGGGGTCAAGGCATCATCTTGCCAGTTCCATTGATCCAGTTCCCACTAGAGTTGAGCTGGAGACTTGAGAAGGCATGTGACGCTTGAACATCGCCATGGATTGCACTTAGCAGCCAGATGCCCTTCTTGTCTGTATGACTGCATTGTAACATCCATGTTGTACTGGCGGAGACACTGAATATCGGGGCATGCCCTTGCGGTGTGCGCTTTATCAGATAAAATCAGATGCATGTCCATATATGTTGAGGTTACCATTGGTTTTATTGTTGTATTTGTAAGTTCTCGCTAGGAGATGTAAATTTCTGTCGTCGAATGGTGTACTACTTATTATGTGTTGTCGGTGTATGGTATATTGGTATTGGTATAGTTGTAACACTGAATATCCGGGCATGCCCTTGCGGTGTGCGCTTTATCAGATAAAATCAGATGCATGTCCATATATGTTGAGGTTACCATTGGTTTTATTGTTGTATTTGTAAGCTATCGCTAGGAGATGTAAATTTCTGTCGTCGAATGGTGTACTACTTATTATGTGTTGGTGTATGTAAATCCATTGAACTGTTTATATATATATATATATATATATATATATATATATATATATATTGTATCTGGCGACCGATTACTCATGCTTTAGGCTCCCTCTGGAGCACGGAAAAAAATTCATGAATCATATATATATTTTTTTCTATGCAAGTGAATTGATTCCTATAAATTTCTTACGGTGCCTATGAAAATCCTGTATTTTAAAGGACCTTTAGGGCCCGTTTGATCCTTAGAATTGAATTCATTCTAATAATTATAATTTAGACATAGATTAATTAAACTAATATAGTTATATATGGAATATATTTATATGTTTATTGCTAAGCATACAAGGGATATACTTATATGTTGTATTTTTATTGTAGGGAGATGAGTTGAAGAGTGTGCTATAAGTTAGAGAATAGAATTATAGCATAGTCATCTATAGAATCCATTTTCATCTCCAACCCTATGAATTTGAGATAGGCTTATTTATGAGCTTGGAAATGTTATGAAATGTCAAATTTCAAGCTAAATAGCCTAATCAACTATGTATATTTTAATTCCTCCAAAATAAAGGAATTCAAACGGCCTCTTAGTAAATCATGCGTTCTAAAAGGGCTCTTATCCTTGCCGAGCTCCAATATGCCCAATTTTTTACAATTTGATCTTTTTTTGAAGAAAATTTACGTCTGACCTCGGAGAGACGTAAATTTATTTTTGGACCCTAGGGGTCAGCGTTAGGACTCATGGCTCCGAAGTAACACGTATTACCTCGGAGCCATGAGTTATGGCGCTGACCCCTAGGGTCATGATACGTGTTACCACAACAGATCTGTGGCTCCGACCTCGGCTCCGAGCTCGGAGCCATGGATCCTGGCGCCGAGCATGGATTCAAAACCCACGACAAGTTTCCCTCGTCGATGCTGCTTTCATTTCTTCCTCCTCCCTCTCGGGTTCTTCCTCTCCCTAACCCGCCTAATCTGAATTATAAGCATTATTTCCAAACTGTGATCCAGCAAACCTGGTGGTAGCTAAAGTCAACTTTTGGTATCTCATTGCAGTGGTGGCTCGGGCCCAGTTTAGTTTCCAAAAATTTTGCAAAATTTTTCACATTCCCCGTCACGTCGAATCTTTGGACGCATGCATGAAGCATTAAATATAAATAAAAAATAAAACTAATTACATAGTTTAGACGAAATCCACGAGACGAATCTTTTAAGCCTAATTAGACTATGATTGGACACTAATTACCAAATAACAACGAAAATGCTACAGTAGTTATTTTGCAAAAAAAATTTCATCTAAACAAGGCCTCGAATGCACCGAAAGATTCTGAACTTCTAGTAGAGAATAAGCAAGTAAACTCGTTGAAGAAAGACATGGATGTTAAACAATCTGAGGTGGACAGTAAAATCCAGGCTGCTCGAGAGCGCTACCTTGCACGAAAAGGTAAGAAATGACAATTGACACATTTTCCTGCTGGCTCAACGTCCTTCTGGTCATCCTGAAGCATTTCTGAAGACCATACCAACGAATCCATTCATGTTATGGTGGGCGGTGTATACTTCAACGAAGAACATTCATCATGTTCCATTGTGCACAGACAAGACAAAATTCCTTATTTGGACTGGAAGAAAACGTGCTTAACTATGTAACCCTGATTTTTTTTTGAATTTTTGTTTGACAACTCTAACCTTCTGCCTTATTTGACATTACCGTCACCTTTTCCTTGGCCATGCAAGTTATTGATTTACGGAACGACCAAATACTCTTGGATGTCCAAGACAGCGGACAAATCAAATGTAGAATATTTCCTATATGACACTGGAAGTTAACAGGCTTTCCTCCGTGAGCTAGAATTTTTTCCCGCTTTTACCCAAACAAGGCGGACATGCTCCTCCGACAGGAGCGACGTCCACGTCGCCGAAATTCCCACCACCGTCCGATCTGTCATCATATGGCCAAGATTGCTTATAGCCGCTTCCGTTAGAATCAGCTTCTTATAACTCTTCGTCGTCACAGTTGCTCTGCCTAGCTTCTGCAGCTTCTCGTCAGGACCCCAACCGCTAAATATATAGCTGGCTCCCGCTTCTCATTCCAGATTCTTCTCCTGGCTTCCTCCTCTCTCCCCATCGGTCTCTCTCTGTCCCGACGCACGGAGGGGCGACAACGGCATGTCGGCGCCGCCGGATGCGACTGCTGTGCGGCGGCGGGCTCCGCCCTCCTTCGCCTCCTCCTCCTCCTCCTCCGTCCAACCTCGGCTGCCTCTCACCTCCGTTTTCCCCTCACCTTTCTCTCTCTCTCCTTTCCTTTTGATGGCGTGACCGACCAAACCCTAGCTGCGCCATCGATATCCTCGTCACCAAACAAACCGCGTCCGCGTCGAGTCTCTCGGCTGTCCCCGGCTCTGGCGTCTCGCGTCTCCAAGCTACCCGTGCAGCTCCTCCACTCCGCCCCACCACGCTAATTAATTCCAGCTGCAAGGAGTCACCGCCAGCCAAGACGTCGTAGTGCGCATGTCGTCGCAGACACCGCCATCGCCGCTGCCGTCGTCGTCCTAGATCCGACAGCCTCACGAGCTCCATTTCCTCTAGGCCAGCCATCCCGGTGTCTCATCAACAGCGGCGGCGAGTTCTTGCTTGCTGTGTCCGGGCGCATGGCGGTGGCCGGCCGTCGGCTCTTGGTCCTCTTCATCTCGACCGCCGTGGTGGCTGGGCTCACCTCTGCGGCGAATGGTCCTTTCCTGTCCGGTACGACCTCTTTGCTCCGGTGTTTCTTGCTGTCTGTTTCGCTTTCCGGTCTCGTAGCTGATGGGCTGGTTCTGTACTTCTGTTTGCTCTGCATGAGCAGATAGCGTCTTCCATCCGAGCTCCAGATCTACAGGGAGGAGCTTGCTGCAGGCCAAGAATAGTACATTTCATTCCTTCTTTTCTCCTTTAACCACTTCAACCTGTGATTAATTCGTGGATTGGGTGATTCTGATCTGAGATTGGGAGTTATGTGTTAGCGTACCCCTCCATTGATGGCATAACAGTTTGGGTACAAACTGGATTAGACAACCTCTTGGAAGAGGGATGTCTCGAGTTTAGCAAGCAATTTGGATGGAGGAATGGAGAATCGGAATTGCGGAAGGAAGATAGCTCTGAACCTAGGGAGAAGGGCTAGAAGGAGAGGAACCGGAGGAGGAGATGAACAAGACATGTCTCTGTATTCAATTCATTGAATTTTCCTTTCTGATGCAGCTGCTCTTCTTGTGGTGTTGCCCTTCAGCTGGTTGGTCCAGTAGGCAACATGGCCCATGGCACAACTCCAGTTCATACCTAGGATGATTCCTCACATTCTCCTCTCTATAAAAATTGACTTGCCCTCAGGTCGATGCAAAAATGTCAAACCACCGGTATCCCATGGCACTTGTGATTCTTCAGTGCTATGACTTGACCTTGTTCCATTTGCCTTTTGTTCTACCACACCATGTGTCTCTGTTACAGTTTCTTTGTTGCAGGTCATGGCCGAGTCTTAATTTCTCTGCATTGAGGGAGAGATCATGCTAATTAAAGCAAAAAAATCAAAACGCGGTATACACCTACTATCCTAACAGGTGAAGCTGCAGCTGTCATCCTCAAAAGTAAGATGTTTGCCATTTTTTTATGGATAAAAAAAAATGGGACCATTTAAGTCATGGGAATTCTATGTGTGTTTTTCCCTTTTCCTTTTATAACATCTTCAATTGAGTATTAATTGTTATCACCGCATTTATTTAATATATATGGTTTATGGTTTTGCAAATTTGATATATCATGATAGGTGCCCCCATTGAAAGAAGGGTTGGGGTAGCATAGAGGTTCAGGGGAAATTTTCATGTATGCTTTGGGGTAGCATAGAGGTTTTGAAAATTATGCCTCTGCTATAATCTGAAACCTGTAAATATAGCCTCTGGAAATTATGCCCTGAATTATTATATCATAGCACAAACATGATCTAGAAATTTCATATAGCCTCTTCTAAAAGGGTGTGCCCAGTGTAGAGAGCTCCCGCTCTGTGCGGGGTCTGGGGAATTGTGTCAGTGGTAAGCCTTACCCTCGCTTGTACAATGCGATGAGACCGCGACTCGATATAGCCTCTGCTACCAATTCAAAAATATTTTCGCATTAGCTGCACCTGTTTATGCCTGCTTCCTCTTCTCATCTTTTCCTTCCTAATCAAAACATGGCTATTCTAATTGCAGGCGCCTGATACCACTAAAATTCCATGGAACACAGTTCACAGACATGCCAATTTCGGTGCACTCACATACAGCATGCACAATCCTCCCTTGTGATAAGTATGCTGATCCTGTGATGCCATTTGTCATCCTATTTTTATTTATCGTTATATATGCACACCATCGATTCTTTATTTAACATAGATATTTGCAGATGTCATTGGTTTCATCATTGATATTCAGCCACCAATTCCTATATAATTTCCAGAGGCAAGGACAAGCTAACCACCCTTAGAGAGGTGCTCATAAAGGATCTGTGGTAAGTGTTTTTACCTAAAAAGAGCTCTCAGTACTTGGTCACCGCCTTGCATCTTCATAATAATTTGTTTTTTTTTAAATCGACGTATGGGGGAAAAATACTATTCCCATATTTTGCAAGGACACAAAGCTCCAAGTAACCTTATGGGGGTGCACAAGCTAAGGATTTCAACATTGATACTGTTCGTTGTCTGCTTAAAAAAAAACCCTGTAAGTTTACTCACAAATATAGCAGCTCTGTACACTGCCTCCAGCCTGTATATAACAATGGACACTCGAAAATGTGCTTTCCACTTGGTTAGCAGCTTTGCACAGTAATTCTCTTCTGTATTTTTAATGTGCTTATCACCACAACTTTGAATGCCCCTGTTTAAGTACCGCTTATTTTCGTAGCTCAGAACCAGCAAACTATCTGAATCCTTATGTGGATGTTCCATGACCATTATAGAGGCGCATGATTTAGAAGCAACCCATCTATGTCCTTCAGAAATTTGTGCTAAATGACTAAGTAGATACCTCTCAAGAACAATTGTTATATATATTTTTCTTACATGTCAAACACTACATTTACTGGTTGCTGCTTACCTGGAAACTACTATATGACTAACAACTAATCTCATATTCACCGATTTCCTCTTCGTACACTACGCATAGTACATCTCACCGTACACTTTGTTACACCCCCGATTATCAATGTTTCCAGATTACTACCCCTTTTTCAAACTCTGGAAATTCCAAGAGCAACAACAGCTACTTACTGAGGACAGCGCTCCGATCAAATGGCAAAATCATCAACCTTTGTAGCGCTTATTGCCCAAGGTACAGATCCTCTGCCTCCACCCATTGTGTGATCACACCTTAGGCTTTACTTAACTGGTTCCGCTAAATTCCTTAGTCTGTTACTAATATATTTTTTACCCTCCTTTTTAATTGTTAGCTATTTCTAGATTGATCTCTCGTGAAACAAAAAAAACAGAAAATCTTAATAGTTGCAGCTCTAAACCTACACACGTGTGATGACGTAGGTATCCCTTCCAGATTCGTATCTATGATTTCAAATACATGTATGCCATACACAAATTACTGTCAACTTGCAGCATTTGATAATACCTATGACACTGACCTTAACCTCCTACAAGTTCACAATTTTTTATAGTTTACAATAACCTGTCTAATTAATGTTTATTTTATCATAACTAGGTGCTATTTTATTTTTTTCCCTGTTCCCAGCTGTAGGTATGACTAACACAGGTAAATTCGCGGATATATTAGTGGCTTACATTATCCTATTTTGTCATAACTATATCTTATGAGTTTAGGGAACACACACGAACATAGGTTTCTTTTCACGTAACCGTTCGACATATAATGTTCCAATCAGAACAACATACTATTTATCTGCTTTCGTTCAAGATCGGAGATGTCAAATAAAATTAATTGTTTTGGTACTCTTCCTATATTCTACAGGTTGTCCCTAATTCTGTGTCTTGTCACAGGCATGGAGAGATGTGCACACTCCAAATTCAGTGGAGGACCAGCTGGATCCTATCTCAATCTCGCAGCGTGTGGCGTGTATGCGTATGTAACATGTCTGACTTTATCAAAAGTTGTTGCTGTATGCAGAATAAATAGAGCTTCTTGTGTATTTTGTGTATGTATATCTTTGTGCTTTCCATACTACACCAGGAATCAGCTCCACACCCCCTTTGAATTTAACAGCTACTGCGCTTTGTACCCTGCTGCATCAGTAAATGCAGGTGTTCGTATCATAATGTACTCAGCTTTTGGATTCTCCAAGTGGTACACACCATCGGTAATGCATATACAAAGCTCTTTATATATTTATATGTAACTCTTAGATGCTTTTGAGCCCATAAATTAAAATATATCTTCATCTTCTACTATCACACAAAATTATCTGTATTTATGAACGCGCGCTGTATGCAACATGTGTATCTTACCTGTATAAACCTAAAGGTACTTGCTTTGCATGACTAATATGTTCAAATTGTTAAATTGATTTCCTAATGTCGTCCCCATATTAGCTAAAATTCGCTGTTATTGTTTCTTCGTCCCCTCTTCTGTTTCTGTGTACCAAAGAAAATATATACTTGCCAGCATGTAGCTAATTATTTTTACACCAGCTTTGATTTCAAAGAATTGCTACAAACTATATCTCACTTCTTCTATGATACGGCCATGTACTCATCCCAAGGCAAGTTTCTTAGTCTATTTATGTACTTCATTCTCAACCTGTTTATTTAGTATTTTAATACATACATTCTCTATTTATGACTACTTGACAATGGCCGCCTTGGCTATAGAGAAATCATCTGCTTACGTTTTATGTGTATAGAATGTTGTGTTGATGCCAAAGAGGTTTCGTGTGTCATCAAAGCACCTGCCTCTTCTTTTTTCTTCTCTTTGCGCCAAACTATTTTTCTGCGATCTTTTCAGTTTGCTAAGAAAAGAAAAAAGAGGGCTCTGCCTCTGCCTCGGATTTTATCGAGCGCGAAAAGATTGGAAGCACTCTCGGATTTTTAGTGTGGTTTTAGATAGCTCTCTCGGAGATGCTCCAATATATAATCAACCCCAACGATGACCTTCTGTGATTCTCTAGGGGGTTTCATGAAGGATGTCAAACTGTCTCGGAGTCCATTGCTTATTTTGTTTAGGCACCTTGGGAGCATTGTGTATTCCTCGCGTGGTGCAAAATAAAACGAGTTGCTTATGTGCGCCTTCTGTGTGTAGCTAATTGTCTTTTCTCCTCTTTCTATCCTGTACCCTGCAGGTCATAATGCTACGTTGAGGGGAAATGCAGCTAGCATACGCATTTATATTGAAGATGAAAGGAAGCAAAGTTGCAATATATTTTCAGAAGACATCCGCGAAGCAATCCAGCAATACTGTTCTCGTGTGTTTATCATCGGCAAAAGTAGAAACTTTCTTTTTCCATTTAGATACATTTCTCGGTTGTATAACAGTTTAGCACAATATTAAGTGAATATTCTTGACGCTGTCATTCAAACCAACGTTCCAGCTTCTCTATATAACATATGTACATATCAGCTCGATGGATGCACTTCCGCCTAACTTGTGACGCGCGCAAAGGCGCGCGTAACATACTAGTCCTATATGATGCAGAGTTTATTATTTAGGTCTCATTTGATATATGAAAAGACTATTTTGCGCCCTTTCGCCTAGCATATGAGTCCCAGGCAACACCACAGTACGGGCGTGTTTGATGTGAACCTGGAGTGATATGCCTGGGTGAGAGCTTGCCTGCAAAGCCGCTGATGCTGATTTGTATGACTGATTTTTTTAGAGAGTAAAATATTGTACCATGGCTTATAAGCCAGCGAATAACGCTGGCTGATAAGACCAGCCGGACACTCCCTAAGCTGTCTGCATCGTTTAGATGAAGCCCTGGAGACCTTTCTGACGCAGTGCATGGGAATAAACTATTTTTGTTTTTGCTATTGGTCTCTTAATTAAGTCAATAGAACAATCTTTACAATAGTAAATTCGGTTTGCCTTTATTTCTTTTTTCCATAGACATATAAATATTGGAGATGGAAATATTATGTAATACTAATATATTTTCTTTCTTAGTGTTTTTAGAGCTACTAACAAAATTGCTCGTGCGATGCAACGGGTGATGATTATTGGAACCACATTATCATCATCAGAGTACTAAATTTTAAAATTGTAAATTAAATGTGATTGTGTTAAATATATGACATGACTTTTTTCCGAAGTCCAACTCATACAGTGTCTTTACGATCCAAGCATGACAAACTTTTTTTCATTATGCTTTGTGATGCAAGAAGTACATAGGTTTCTGCTATATACATTTATTGTGGCAAGTACGTGTAAAATTGTCCAACGATTTGGTCCTGTTCGTTTGGGCTGGTTTGACTTATAAGCCATGACTGAAAGTACTGTTGACTGGTTTGGTGTGAAAGAAAAATATTATTCGTTGGCTGATAAGTCATAACTTATAGGCCAAATATAAGCAAGCCAACAGGCTATTGGACGAAGTTACTACATGTAAACAGCTAGAGAGTCATCATGCAAGCTAGCCGGCTATATAAACAGCAACTCCTAGAGTACAACAATGCTCTATGGACGTGTCAAGGGCTCAAGGCTCTCCAGTTCTTGGCGGTACAGGAGCGTTGGCAAGACGCGATGAATCAGCGAAGTTCCAGTCAAAGAGGCCAGCGGAAGACCAGGAGCCCATGCCCCTGTGCACCGGGCGCTTGTGTTATAACCTGTCACGAGAAGCCTAATTTAACTGGTTACCAGAATTCATGCTCGGCACCAGGATACATGGCTCCAAGCTCGGAGCTGAGATCCACGGCTCCGAGGTCGGAGCCACAGATCTTGGCACCGAGCTCGGAGCCAAGATCTGTGGTTTCGAGGTACCGGCCATGTCAACGCCACCTAGATGCCCTGCTGTGCACGGTTAGACACATCGGAGACAAGATCTGTGGCGCCAATACGTGTTACCTCGGAGTCATGAGTTCTGACGCCGACCCCCAGATTTCAAAGATGAGTTTACGTCTCCCAAGAGACTAAACGTAAATTTTCTTAAAAAAAACCAAATTATAAAAAATTGGATCCAACGTGGCAGCACCCGGCAATGACTGTCCATCACAAAGAGGGTGCAAACGACATGGAATTGCGTCGGCGATACTTAAGGTCCAGTTTGAAAGGTAGACTTTCTGCTATTTATTTCGTAATAATCGAAAAGAAATAATATGTAAAAGCTCAAGCCAGATCTCTTCTGTGCAATTTTTTTATTATTATACAGTACAACTTAGAATGCACGCACACTCGTCAACATGAACACACGCACGCAGACACTAACAAACATACGAATCCGTCGCCACCCAAGATAGAGGGCCGACGCTACCTCCATCTCCCGCTCCTCTAATTTCTTTCACGTACGTACGTATGATGTAACAGACTTCATCCCCATGTTACTGAGGTATGTTTCTCTGATATTATGCACCTCTACAGCGGCATCGCTTATTGACAGACGACCTTTGGGTGATTGCTTTGAGCACAGCACTCCAAGCTGGATAATAGCAGCCAAGCATTCCCTGGTTCTGGAAATATCTCCTGTGCCATTGCTATTTTTTGCTTGGTCATACAACCAGATTCTGGAATCTGCTATCTCCATCACCTGACCAGGAAGTGCTGCCTCAGCAAAGTAATGCAGGTTTAACCCGTCCCTGAACATGTCGTCTGTTGGGCGCTTTCCTGTAAACATCTCGATCAAAACGATGCCAAGGCTGTAAACATCACCGTGAGTTGATACTCCAAGCCCTTCTCCATATTCTGCAACAGATTAATTGAAACAGTTTCGAGAATAAACAGCTTTGTATAGCTAGTTGAATCTGATCAGGCAGTGAAGTAGACAGGATATATGCATATTGAATTACCTGGAGCAACGTATCCGATAGAGCCTCTGACGCCGATGGTACTATTGGAATTCACACGAGTTTCTCTTGCAGCTTCATTTAGAATTCTAGCGATGCCGAAATCTCCAACACGAGCCCTCATGTCCTGAGTAAGAAGAATGTTGCTGGGCTTGAGATCGCAGTGGATGATCATTGGATGGCAGCCATTATGGAGGTAGTCCAATGCATCCGTGATGTCAACGGCGATACCTAACCTCTGCTCTAAGGTCAGTGCTGCATTTCTGCTCTGGCTTTCCATATCTGAATGGATCCAGCTATCTAAGTTCCCAATCTCTACACCCTCTCCCTCCCCTCCAAACCCTAGCCGCCGCGCCCTCTCCCTCCCCTCCAATCTCCAGTCGCGCCGCCGCCGGAGCGGTCCGCCGGCAAGGCCGCGCGGCCGGCCGGGATGGCGGCGGCGTGGCCCTCTCAGCCGGTTGTGTGGCAGCGCTGGATGACGCGGCCAGGTGGGGGGCGAGCGCAGGGCGGTGCGGCGGTGGCGGACTTCTCCGTCATCGGTGTGCAGTCGCCGTGGCGGCGGACGGGCGGATTTGGGCCCTGCGGGCCTGGATCTGGCGTCCTCGGTCTGGGCTGGTGCTGTCCCTCTGCCGGCAGTACCCTGCTCTGTGTGGTGGTGGATCGTCGGCGGCGGCCGGCGTGCCGTTCGTCTGGCGGCGGTGGCGGCGGGTCAGGATTGGGCCCCCTGGGTCTGGATCTGATCTACGGTCAGCGCCGGGGATGCCCGTCTTCTGAGCGTCTCTGATGGTGACCTTCCGGTGAAGGCAGTCTTCCACGTTGGCCGGGCGCAGCGTCGACGGTGGTGGCGGCGGCTTGGGCGAAATCCTTGCCTGGCGTGTTACGCCGGGCCGGCGGCGGTGGAACTTCTGTGCCACGCACCTTGTTGAAGGCGCTGCTGAAGCCGTTGGTCAGTCCGTCCTTTGCTGCATCCGCGGGCGTTCAATAACTGGGTGAAAACCTAGCCTGGTAT
The DNA here is from genome assembly GCF_019320115.1 of Miscanthus floridulus. Taxonomy (NCBI): domain Eukaryota; kingdom Viridiplantae; phylum Streptophyta; class Magnoliopsida; order Poales; family Poaceae; genus Miscanthus; species Miscanthus floridulus. The sequence goes on along the minus strand of NC_089580.1, from coordinate 33,865,392 downwards.
CTCCGGGCCGGCGGCGATGGCGCAGGCGCGTCGTCGAAGTTCTTGATCGCCAAGGCCGGGCAGTTTTCCCGTGTGGTTACCCTGTTCAGTGTTCAGCTCAAGGCGGAGGCGGCATTCGTTGGCGTAACAGCTCGGCGTTTGGTGGTTTACACCAAGTGCTTCGTGCTGTTGCCAAGGAAGAAGCATCCAGTCTTCAATGGTGGTCGGTGTCCAATGTTTTCAGTACCTTTATTAGGTCTGACAAACGTGTTTGGCGGCTTCGTCTTGACGTTGGTGATCTTATTCTGTGGAATTGACATCACGGTGGAAGTCAGAGGTCACGTAGGACTACTCGAGCTCCTTGTTGGGGATGTATTTTCTTCGGTCAACTTCTTTCTTTAATTTTTGATGCTGTAATAATTTGGTCTGATTCTACCCACGGGTAGATGAAGCCGGATAGTTTCTATCCTTTATCTAAAAAAAAATCTAAGTTCCCATTTGGCATAAGCTCGAAGACTAGAGCCCTGAAGTCTTTACCTTGGTGGTCGATGCTTGAACAACATGTGATGATCTTTACAAGGCATCGGTGCCTAACTCTTCGCAGTGCCTCGCACTCAGCCTGGAAACTTTTGTATGATCCTGATTGCTGAAGATTAAATACCTTGACGGCTACAGGAACACGTCCATTTTTTAAGGTGCAACTGTATACGGACCCATATCTTCCTTGTCCTAGGAGATTGGTTTCTGAGAACCCATCGGTTCCTTTGAGTATCTCATCATATGAAACCATTGGAAGCTCTATATCAGTGAAACGAGCTGGTAGTTTTTCTTCCAGCTGGGTTGATGCCATTGCCATAGACCTTCTGTAAAGGAATGCGGCTAAAGAAAGCACTGAAAGTAAAACCAGGATAGCTCCTACTGTAGGCAATGCTATTCTAAGCGACGTCGACGTGGTTTTCTTATTGTTCCTCGCAGCAGAGTTTGGGCATTTTGGCAGATGAAGCTGTGGTATTCCACCGCATAACCTATCATTTCCAACTATTGATAGTACAGTTAGATTCTTGAAAACTCCATCCTGTGGTACTTCACCTTGTAAATTGTTGAAGGACAGATCGAGACGGACCAGTGATGTTTGATTACCTAGGAGTTGTGGAATTTGTCCTGAAAGGTTATTGTTGGCAAGGTATAGCTGCTGCAAGTTGGTAATATCCCCTAGGTCCCCAGGAATGCTTCCATTCAGCTTATTGCTTGTCAAGTTCAGTAAAGTAAGCCCTTTCATGTCTCCAAAAACAGGAGGGATGTTTCCTTGCAATAAATTGCCATCCATTAGGAGGATTTCTAGTACTACGCAGTTGCTGATGGTATCAGGTATCATACCAGACAGTCGGTTTCTCGACAGAGAGAGCACTCCAAGATTCACAAAATTACCAACCTCTGACGGAAGAGGTCCCTCCAGCAAGTTATCAGATAAATCCAGATACAGTGACAGTGATGGTAGGTTCATAACCTCTCTTGGGATCAACCCACTAAGGTTGTTGCTAGGTAGATCTAGTACTGACAGTTTCTCCAGATTCCCCATGCTTGCTGGAATCGGTCCCTCCAGGCTGTTGGCTTTGACAATGAGTTGAACTAGACCAGTGAGGTTTCCGATGGATGACGGGATGCTTCCTGACAAGTTGTTGTAGCTCAGAAACAGCTTGTTCAGTTGTGTGAGCCTGCCTATGCTTACTGGAATGGCCCCAGTGAGCAAGTTCTCTCCAAGCATAAGCTGCTGAAGGCCTACCAGATTTCCAATGTCAGTTGGGATGGCGCCAGATATACTGTTGGAGAAAATCAGTAGCTCCTGGAGAGTCGTGGACAAATTAGCCAATGAATTTGGTAGCTCCCCTGCAAACCTACTATTCCATCCCAATTCTAGTACTTGCAGCATGCTACAATTTGTCAGCGAAGTAAGGAATGCCCATTCTTGCTCACTGTATGCCTGGAACATGTTGTTGTCCAGGTTGAACCATTCAAGTTGCTGCAGTCTGCTCAGCGCAGAAGGGACGACTCCACTGAACTCGTTGACGGACACGTCAAAAACTTGGAGATTGGAGATATTAGTGAGAGATGCGGGGACGGCTCCCGTGAACCGGTTACCTCCGAGCGAGAAGAACTGCATGCTGCCAAGGGTTGTTCCGAAATCTTGTGGGAGACGACCGTGCAGCTCGTTCTCCGCCATGGCAAGTAGCTTGAGCGATGACAGGTTGTACAGGGAAGGAGGAAACGTTCCCGAGAGGTTGTTCATGGAGAGCTGAAGGCTCCTGAGGTGTGGGTTGCCCCCGATGCTTTGGGGGATCGGCCCCTCTATGTGGTTGATCGCCAGGGACAGGTCCTCCAGCCGGGAGAGGTTCCCGAGCGACGCAGGGATGGTTCCGGTGATGCTGTTGTTGGCAAGACGGAGAACTCTGAGCATCGTCAGCATGTCGCCGATCTCGGCAGGTATTCTCCCCTGCAGCCCCCTGTTGCCACTGACGTCCATGACCTCGAGGCGGGCGCAGCGGCTGATGTTGCCCGGGATCTCGCCCGCAAGCGAGTTGTCCGCCAGGTCAAGGTACCGGAGGCGGCGGAGGGAGCCGATGGTCGGCGGGATGTCGCCGCGCAGGGCGTTGAGGCTCAGGTTGAGCGACCGGAGGAAGCTGAGGTTGCCGATGGCGGGGGAGATGGTGCCGGCGAGCCCCCGGGAGTGCAGGTCCAGAGCGACCACCCTCCGCGGGTGTCTCTGGCCGCCGCACGTCACGCCCTCCCAGCTGCAGTAGCTGCCGTTCTGGGACCAGGAGGCGAGCGAGGCTCCGGATGCCGCCTTTGCCTTGAAATCTAGGAGCGCTCTCTCGTCGCTTTCGTGGCCTGTCGACGGCGGCGCGGCTGCAGTGGCAACTGCACGCCTACCCGCCATGGCGGAGAGAAGCAGCAGCAGCAGCAGCATCATTTGAGCTTTCCTCGCATGGAGCTGCAGCATGGCTGACTGGCGCTGGCTGGCTGGCTGGTTCTTCCCTCTGCTTGACCCATCCTATTCCTAGGACGCCCGACGCGCTGTATGTCTGTCTTGACTGTTGACTCCTTATCCATGAACACAGCTGGGATCGACTAGCGAGTCGCGACCCAGAATCCCGTTTGGCACGGTCGGAACTGACGCACGATCCAGCAGCCTGTTCGTCGTAGCTTTGTCGTAAATCATCGTAAATTTTCAGTTGGAATAATATTTTTTTCTCACATAAATCAACCAACAGTACTTTTTCACCAACCAGCAAGAATACGAGTCAGCCAACTGCACTGCAGAATCCGTGAAGCTTCCTCTCCCCGCTTTCTGCGTTCCGCTTTCGGGGCGAACTAGAAACATAGCCATCGTTGGATGGGGGCCATGGATGTTGATCAATCCGTTTGCCTATGTCGCTGTTTTCGTTTGGATCTTGCTAGTTTTAATGTGCTAACTATTACGTCTAATACCAACATTTTCATTGCTAAGAGATGGTAATAGATTCAAAGGTGAAAAGATGGTCCATTAGCACGTGTTGTTTGGATCCATGTTTGTTAATTTTAGATGCTAGCTATTATCATCAAGATCCTGACATGAAACATGCCCTACCCTGATAGTAATAGTACTGTAGCAATATGGTGATGATTACTGCCATGATTCTTGATTTGTAGTAGAACATGATTGTGGACTTTTACCTAAGCTCTAAACAACTGTGCATTGGTACGATGTATTGAAAACAGTATGAAAGAGTACGTTTTGCTAATTCATTGACCCTGTTTATGTTCGTGTCAGACTTCTGTAGAAAAAAGAAGCTTTTGTTTGTTAATATATCTCTAATATTACCTTTTCAATTCCTTTGTGCAAAAGAACCGTTCAATGGACCAAACATTCTTAGGAGCTAACCATCCTCAAAAACAAACATTACAGTGTTAAACCCAACAAAACTTATTCTTTTAATGATGGATGATGTAATTATCGACACCAAACCATCAATCTCGTGATCTGCCAACTTAGGTGTGTGGACAAGTTAAGGATCTTTTGAAGTACTCCCTCCGTCCCTTTATATCTGTCTCCGTTGGTGTGCGTGCCATAAGTTTGACTTGATTTATAGAAAATACGTGCAACATTTGTATCTCTAAATAAATATATTAAAAAACTAGATTTAAAGATCTTTTCAATGATACTAATTATGTACTATAAATATTAATATTTTTAATATATATTTAGTCAAAGTTATTTCTCGGGAAACGTAAACGATAGATATTTAGAGACAGATGAAGTATGTGATCTGTTAACTTTTTTTTTCAAGAACGTGCTTAGCACGTGTTTTGTTAAGAAAAAGTTAAAAAGCTTAGACGCCTGTCATCACATCACAGCAAGGTGTCATAAGTGATGGGGTTGAACACGAACAAAAGGCACCACTAGATAGTGGGCACGCTGTTGTAACTGACTAAGAAACTAATTGTATGACTTAATATATGCTATGCGCTACCCGCTAGGAGACAACAACGAAGCGACGTTGAGCAGACAGTGCTCAATCCGACACCGGTGTCGCTATGCCCCTGCGCGCGATGTGACCTGCTAACTCACTCTTTAGGAAGTTGGGGTGGTGTTCGGATTCAGCGACTAAAATTTAGGAGGTGTGTTGGGAGGATGTTGCATGGGGTGTTCGGATACTAATAAAAAAATAAATTATATAATCCGTCGGTACTCCACGAGACGAATTTTTTAAGCCTAATTAATCCATCATTAGCGCACGTTTACTGTAGCACCACATTGTCAAATCATAGACTAATTAGGCTTAAAAGATTAGTCTCGTAAATTAGTCACAAACTATGCAATTAGTTTCGTAATTAGTCTATATTTAATACTTTATACATATGTTCAAACATTCGATGGGATAACGACTAAAATTTAGGAGAGGCAACCAAACACCACCTTACTTTGTGTTTAGTTTGTCCTAGCCTCTTTTAGCCTAATAAAATGTAAGACTTCAGCAGTATTTTCCAACGAAGAAATAAATTTTTTTCTCACAACAAATTAGCATAAGCATCCGCATAAGGTAAATTCCAGTGAAGCGAGCGGGGCCTAAGAAACTTGTGGGAGTGAAGGTGAACCGATTGTTTATTATAATACTAATATAGATCGAAGCCGGCGCCAACGGGTTGGGCCCTGTTTAGTTCCCTCCCAAAACGTCAAATTTTTCAAGATTCTCCGTCACATCGAATACGAAAACGCATGCATGAAGTATTAAATATAAATAAAAAATAAAACTAATTACACAGTTTAGACGAAATCCACGAGACGAATCTTTTAAGCCTAATTAGACTATGATTGGACACTAATTGTCAAGTAACAACGAAAACGCTACGGTGCTCATTTTGCCAAATTTTTTGGATCTAAACTGGGCATTGGCCGCTTTAGCCGGAAGGTAGCTTAGGCGTTAGAAGATAGCCCTGGTTTTGTTAAAATCAAAATGTAGCGCCAAAGTTCATTCCTGCCGACGGTGACCCCGCTTGTACCTTTACAAATTCTAACTTCTTAATATAAGGGCACCAAAAATGGATGATTCATAATAAGCTAGTTCTAAGTATTTTTTTATATTTTAATAGAAGAGAGAAAAGTTAGCTCTTATTAAGAATTAGGCTCATACGTTTTCAAGATCATGTGATAGTGTCATGTGTGGCTATCCATATTATGAGCTACTCCATCCGTTCTAAATTATAAGTCACTTTGACTTTTTTGTACACGTAATTTGCTATGTATCTGGACGTATTATATATCTAGATACATAGCACAACAAATGTAAAAAAAATATAAAGTCAAAGCGACTTATAATTTAAAATTGAACGAGTATACTCCCTCTGTCCCATATTATTTGTCGTTTTCGGTTTCCGTGTCACAAGTTTGACTCGATTTGTAGAAAAATACGTACAACATTTGTATCTCCAAATAAATTTATTAAAAAACTAGATTCAAAGATCTTTCCAATGATACTAATTATGTACCATAAATATTAATATTTTGTAATATATATTTTATCAAAGTTATTTCTCGGAAAGCGAAAGCGACAGATATTTTGGGACGGAGGAAGTACGCTAAAAGTTACTACTGTTAGAAGTTGGCTTAGCTGGTATACTTATACGTTGCGGGTATCCTAATGATATCCAATGCTCTTGAATTCGAGAAAAAAAATTATATAATAAAAGAATGTGTAAATGCTGGGCTGGCAAACGGAAATGGGCTGCCCAGGCCCAACAGGAAGCCGTACCCTTTATTCCTTGCCCCCCCGACGCGTCTTTGTAACGAACCGAACCGGAACGTAACCTCCGCTCGTCAACGACCTCGTCCGTCGCGCCCGAGGCGAGAGAGGAAGCAACCCACCCCAGTTTCGCGCTATGGCGGCGACGTCGTCGAGGCGCGTGTCGTTGCCGGTCCTGGCGGCCGCCGCCGTGCTCCTGCTCGCGTCAGTAGCCGCGGGCGACGACCACAACGGCGTCTACGACCCGTGCGCGGACGCGTCGGTGCAGCGCGGCGACGGGTTCACCTTCGGGGTGGTCTTCTCCGGGCGCGACTCCTTCTTCTCCGGCGGCGTGCAGCTCTCCCCCTGCGACAGCCGCCTCGGTCTCGCAAACCGCGCGCCGCTCGCGCTCTATCGCCCCCAGGTCGACGAGATTTCGCTCCTCACCGTCAACTCCTCCTCCTTCGACCCGGTGAGTCCCGCGCCATCGCCATGTTAATTATTAACTGCTTTGTGGATTTCGTGTTTAATTGCCGAAAGTTTGCGCGAGGTGTTATACGAATTATGGCATATGGATGCATATGACGAACCCTAGTTAAATGGGTATTTTGAACTCATGGCATACGTGATCTATCATTAATTTCCTTTTCTTATACAGAAATAAATTTGCGAAGAGTTAAATGCACCACAGGCCCCTGAACTGGTAAGCGTGTATTACATAGATTCCTGAACTTGATAATGCATTTCTGGCCCCTAAACTTGTTAAGTGGTACACATAGGCCCCTGAACTTTGAAAATACATTTATGACCCCCTAAACTTGTCAAGTGGTACACCACAGGCCCCTGAACAGTAACTTTTGCTATTTTTCCAAAACTTTTTTAGAAATCCATTTGCAACGCTCCGTATACACAGTCATATATATATATATATATACGGTACAGAGCAGCAGGGCATCCATCAGGCGATATGATGCAGCAGGGTGAGGCCGGCCGGGTCGGCGGAGCTGCTGCTGCTGCAGCAGCATTGGCATGAGTGGTCGGTCACTGGTACGTACAATGCATGCATGCATGTGCTGATGTGTGTGCGGTGTACTACGTGCTACGACGACATATATGTAGGTGTGCGCATGACGACTTATATGGACATGCATGCATGTGCGTGGCTGACTTGACCCGGTCACCCGGCCGGCCGGCCTCAGCCTGGGTCGCATGCGCCATGCCATGCGCGCACTGCAGCAGCACCGGTTCTCTTCTTCCTCACGCCAACAACACCAGCAGCACCGGCCAGACGTCGGCAGCAGCAGCGGCACAGCCGCGCAGGTCTCTCTCTCTCTCTCTCTCTCTCTCTCTCTCTCTCTTCCCCCCCCCCCCCTGTGTCTCTCCATCCATGGAGGGAGGCAACAGCAGGCAGGGGCAGTCAGGCACAAGAGAGCGAGCGAGTCAGGCGCCGCTGTACCAAGGCATGCACGCCGAGCATGCAGTTACACGTTCAATGCCAAACCTACTGGCTACTGCATTCCTGTCTTACCCTGCTGCATCATATCGCCTGATGGATGCCCTGCTGCTCTGTACCGTGTATATATATGACTGTGTATACGGAGCGTTGCAAATGGATTTCTAAAAAAGTTTTGGAAAAATAGCAAAAGTTACTGTTCAGGGGCCTGTGCTGTACTACTTGACAAGTTTAGGGGGCCATAAATGCATTTTTAAAGCTCAGGGGTCTATATGTACCACTTAACAAGTTTAGGGGGCCAGAAATGCATTTTTCAAGTTCAGGGACCTATGTGACACACGCTTACAAGTTCAGGGGCCTGTGGTGCATTTAACTCATTTGCGAATGGTATTGGCTCTGCTAGGAAAATAAATTTAGGTTAATCATAGTATTCTTAACTGCGAAGAAAAACTTGAGTACAGTGCTTGCTAATAAGTTAGTCAGAGAAGAACTTGTCAGAAACTTCGGTGACAACGGCCAGCTTGGAGGGGTTAAGCCAAATCATTAAGGGAGCTGGACGTTGTTGTCCCATCGACGTGTTGAGACTCTGCCACTTTTGGACGCATTTGTGTAGCTGAACATGGGTAGGGCAAACTGTCCTTTGAAGCTGGGACACGCCTCGTGTAGTTCTGTGGTCCAAGTGTTGGGTTGTTAGCATTCACGATGCAATTTATTCGGAAGTTTATGAGCGTGCTGTCCTCACAAATTTGGAATGTCCCTGTTCTGCAATTCTACTTAATTGATTTCGTCAGGGAATTGGTTGGAGCTGGTGGGTTTCTATAATTTTTCATCTGCAATAGCGCAAATTTGAATGTCTATATAAACTTGCTGATCTCCATGATGAAGGCTTTCACACCACCATGGTATATGATTGTTCCACCATGTTTGTGCTCTTCTAGTAAGTATATATGTGAGTGGAATTATGAACTGCATGCGGTTGATTGCTCTCCTTAGATGATCGCGCGAATCGAACGTGTACAATTGAAATCACATCTAGTGACTAATGCACAACCCTTTTTCACCCTGTTCCAGTCTTCTTCTGGTGGGTACATGGTAGCTTTCGCCGGGAAGAAATACGCAGCGAGGTCACCCCCGGTGTTCGTCGCCAACATCTCGTACACAGTGACCGGCTTTACCCTGGTACGCCCACGAACTGTACAACCTTTTTGCAGTTCTTCACAGTTCCTCAAAAGGGACATTTATATAACTTGGTTAACCGATCGAGCTCCGGCACCTGTTGCTGCATTGCAGGTCTTAGAGTTCCAGAAGGGCACGCTCCAGAACCTGTTCTGGAAGCCCGGCGGGTGCTCGTCGTGCTCGGGGCGCTCCGACTTCGCGTGCGTGGACGGCAGCTGCGCGATCAAGACGACGAGCTGCGGGGGCAAGGGCGGGCAGGTGGACTGCAACCCCGGGATCCAGCTCGCGTTCTCCGGCACGGACAAGCACGAGGCCGTGCTCAACTCTTGGTACGAGGTGTCCAAGCTCCGGCAGTACTCCCTGTTCGGGCTCTTCTCCAACCTCAAGGACTCGCTGGCCAGCCAGTTCAGCAGCTTCTTCTAGAGCCTGCCCCGTGCAGTGTTGTGTGTTGACACGTCGCTCTGTACGCTTGCTTGTCTGTTCTTTGGTTATATCATGCACTATAGTTAGCGAATACTCCTCCTGTAGTTCTGTTTGTGATGACAGAAGAAATATGTATGTGTACAACGGCTATCAGATCAGTCCTATGTATGTGCAGTTTTTAATGCATATGAGATGGTGTAAGTTATGCGTGACTCCATTCATATTTAGTTCTTCCGGTTTGCCATGCTACTTGTGCTGCTGCGCAAAGCCGATCAGCGTTGTTCCGGCCGTGCGCATAACGTCATCGGCGAGGAATTGTGCCCGCCCGTATGCGCCTGAGGTTTTGACTCGACAGACACGTCAGTTGCTTGGAAGAAAATGGGTTTGCGCCGGAATTAGGCTTGACCATTTTCCTGGCAGAGCCGTGCCCATGCGTGGCTTGCACGGGGCAAGCAGCGGGAGCCGAGGACACAGGAGAAAGGGCGAGAGCGCATCGGCAACGTCGCGCGGGCGCTAGGGGCGTCCCCGGCGCTGAGCCAGCAGGCGGCGGCGGCTTGGTTGACCTGGCCTTGGCCGCGCTCTGCACCTGCCAAGGCGCATTCCACCAGACTACCCTGGCGAGCTGCCCAACTAGGAGGAAGACTGGTGAGAGTGCGTTTAAGTCTCAGGCATGCGTGCTGCGTAGGAGTGCGGACTACTCAACAACCACCGCAAAAGCAGGTTTGACTCGCAAGTTGCGATCAAGGTCGTTCATCTTCTTCCCCCAACGCACATCGACAGCAAAAGAAAATGAATCGGCTCCAGACTCCAATCCATTTGTCATAAACAAAACCACCGGTAAATAACTATAATCAAGTAGGCCGGATCAACTAACCGTATGTACGATACAAAGGCCACGAACAAAGAAACAAGAACGAATCTGGGGTTGGGGGAAAACCCAACAATAATCATCTCTCTCGGAGTCCCGGTGTATGCGTATCCACCACAAAGACGGCGACCTGATCACCGTGAACGCAGTCAGGCAGGCGGCGGGCTAGTTCTTCTTGGTGTTTTGGAGCACGATGGGGAGGACGATGACGAGGATGATGACGAGGAGGATGAGGATGGCGATGCAGGTCCACTTGCGCGTGCTCTTCTGGTGCTTCCTGGCCACCTGCAGCTGCTCGCGCCCGCGATCAACGAACGACCTGGCGCGGCCGACGTTCCCCTCGATGTCGTCCAGCTGCTCCCCCTGCGCGGCCACCAGCACGGCCATGTCGTTGAACACCTGCTGCAGCTCCAGGAGGCTGCGCTCCAGCTCCGATACGGCGCCGTGCCGCTCCTGGATCTCCGCCACCACGCCCAGCACCTGCCCTCTCCCCTGCTCCGCGATGGCGCGCTGCAGGAACCGCTCCCCTTCCCCGGACTCCGCCAGCGCGTCCAGCGTCGCCTCGTCTGGCTGGGCACCCGTCACCGTGAAGTACCGCCGCGCCACCGTGTCCCGGTACTCGGACGCCACGCGGGACCGCAGCGACGAGAAGGACTCCATCGAGTCACGGAGCTTCTTGCGCAGCCCGGCCACGACGGACGTCCGGGTGCGGTCCGTGGAGGACCCCGGCCCGCACCCGGGCACGGAGCGGTTCGCGGCGTTGGCGCGATCCAGCGACTCGAGCCGGAGCTTCACCACTTTCGCCTTCTTGATCGCCGCGCCCACGTCCGCGTCCATCCGCGCGCGGAGGTCGCGCACCGCGGACGCGTCGTGCAGCGATTTCCCCGCCTCGTTGCCGTCGTGGAGCGAGCGCTGGATGCGCTCCAGGTCCCGGAGCTCGTCCTTGATCGACTCCACGTCCTCGAAGAACCGGTCCAGGCTCGCACCCGCCGCGGCACCCGGCGGCGCAGACATCTCCACGCTGCCGGACTCGATGTCTCCGTCTCCGCCACCGCCGCCGCGCTTCCATGAGCTCGAGAACAAGCTGTTCATGGCAGCTGGCTGGCTCGCTGTATCGCCTGGATCAACTGGATCGCTCGCGCCGCTGCTATGCCTCTGGCTCTGTCTGGCTTCCCCTCACGGATCAAGGTCGTTTCTTGGGGTTCGCTCCGGTGGCCGGTTTCTTGGATCGGGAGATGAAATAGTGGGAGGGGCAGTTGGGCAAGGGGCGTGGAGACTCAATCAAGCGAAAGGGAAGACGACGGACGCGGAGTTGAAGGAGTCGGCCGTGCCCAGGCATCCATGTGATGCGACGCCGTGGCGGGCTGGGCTTCGCGTAAGGCCGAGGAGACCGTGTGAAATGGCAACGCCAACGGAATATTTTTTTAATTTTAACATTTTTTTAAACTAATTCTAAATCTGTCTATTTTTTATTTTTAAATTTAACACTTTTGGCCGCGCCTATTGCCATGGCGCGGCGAGCATGGTGGCGCGGCGAGAGGGCTGACGTGGCGACGACCGAGGCGCTGATCGGTGACGTGGTGAATTTTTTTAAAATTTTAACACTTTTTTTAATATAATTTTAAATCTAACACTGTCGTTTTTTTAAACTAACACTTTTGGCCACGCCTATTGTCCTGGCGCGGCTAAATGCCTATGCCGCACCATGCATGGTGGCGTGGCACAGGGCTGACATGGAGCGGGCCGGCCGAGGGGCCGCTGACATGGCGGGTCCTGCCGCGCCGCCGACCCTGGCGCGACAGTGCCGCGCCCTGTTGTGTGGCGCGGCTGGACCGACCATACCACGCGAGCAGCCACACCACCTGGGCGCTGCGTCTGCCGCTGGCCGGGGCTACCTAGATGGTAGAATCGAAACGCATCGCGCCCGTATTTTGTTGAGTTTTTTTCACGGCCGAATAGAGAATTTGATAAGCCAATGATTAGTTTTTCGTCTTTCATAATACGGTTATGCATCATTTTAACTAATCAATTACGAAAAATTGCCACCGGTGTCCAGATAAGCATCCTCGCCTAAGCCGATCATTCCATTAAACCAGGAGCAGTTGGTGGATCGAATCAAGACTTTGTGTTTTGAGGAGAAGCTGGGATGCAACAGAGCTTTTACTTCCTTCCTTCCCTTGCGTCAGACAGACTGAACGGGCGGGCTCTGAACGACCTTGGTTTTTTAAGAAAAAAACGACAGTTGTGGATCCGAGATGATTCCCTTTTTGCAGTTCAAAAAAGCATTCTAGCGCGATGGAAAGGCAGAATTGGAAAGTATTAGTTGGACAGTACTTGAGGTATCTTGCACAGTCTTGGACAGTAGACAAAGAAAAAACTACAATTTGGTAATAAAATCTACATGGTTAGAATTGCCATAACGACTATATTGAGGAGGAAACGAGAATTCTCATAGATGATACGAAAAGCAATGTACTAAAAGCAGGAAAGTAGCAGTTCTGGGAAAGTGAGAAAGCAAAGCGTGGACTGCCGGTTCCCGAATGCAGGGTACTTAATCTCGCCGGCAGTGCTGCCGTGACTCAACGAAATGAATAAGAAGCAAGTTGACAAGCTGCCACATAACATATTCATTGTTTTGACATAAGTTTTACATAACATAACCAAATAACCCCGCAAGTTTCGGATATCAATATTCGTTTGACCTAAACAAACTAAGACCTAGAAGTGTAAGGATCCATCGAATGCCTCTGTCTCTTCGGATTTGTTGGCAACACATTGGGAGTGTAGCCAACGTCGGTATGATCGCGTCGACGGTGCATACGGCTCATACCCTGCAGGTATATGATACGCACGATTACCTATAATTCTTTATGATCGTTAGTTCATGGAGCCTATGTACTAAAACAAATTATCTTTGTTAGTACCTGTGAGGCTCCTTGGGTGCCAAATGGGGCACCACCTAACTGACACATGTCGATCTCGTCCTGCGGTCATTCGTCCCACTGGTCGTGTTGTCCGCGGAAGCCCGGGGGTTCGTCGTCGTCATCATCGGTGTCCTCCTCGTCCTCGGTTGCAGGGTCTTTCCCAGCGCTATGATGTGGTGGTGTACGCACCGTGAAAGTGGCACCCTGCGTCATCGCCTGAGAAGAGCCGGCTGGTGTCCTCAAAGAGGCTGAAGACGTACCACCCGACCGCGCGGGGAGTGGCGGTTCCTCATAAGGAGTGTCCATGCAGCTCAACTTCTAAGCTAGCTTCCTGCAGCTCTTCTTCACATTCTGCATAAATAGACATTAAAGTTAGTTCATTAGTCAAACGCATATACAATAAAGAAATATTTTCGAAACGGACAAGTTTATGTTTACCTCCACAAAAGCCGCGAGAACGCCTGGCCTCTGCCCTCTAGACTCGTGAAGCCAGAATGCTACTTCGTTGGACAGCCTTGACAATTATATCGCCTGGGTACAGAAACACAGTTGGATAGTTTTAGTACACATACTTAATATCAAAAGGATAACAAATTATACCATTCAAGTATCTTACCATGTATCTTTAAAGCGGGGCTCTCTGTAGCTGTGTGCCCTCCCTAGTGGTGACGTCGTACACATCTTCGATGACATCTTCCTCCGAGTCATCGTCAATCGCCACGTCAGTGTATGGAGGCTTGATATGTGTCCTCGTAGACCTGTGAAACCACCGCAAGTACTCATCGAAGGTGTGCTAGTCGTGTAGAGGACTCGCAAGGACCGCATGTGGTACCCTGGTCTGCCACAAATGGATGTACGAGCTGTGTGTCACGCGCCAATTCTTGGTCTTGTACCTCTTTCTACGGTCAAACCTACAACAAAACGATATTAGTTGTAACAAACACATCTCTGAATTATAGCATTATTATTAATCGATAACGCACCCGTGCAATACTTAATTGGTGGAGTAAAGCGGTGGTGGGCAGCCTGTCATTCTTCCAAACTGTCTGCAGATCTAGATGGGCAAGTGAATCTCGACCACATGAAAGAAAATAAGAGGTACGTCGCAGCGATACTCGTGTGACTTGTCCCTAGTGACAGGACTCAGATAGTCCTGGAGCTCCGGAGAATCCTAAGGACACCAAAACACCTAAAATTTCGTTATTATGTTAGGTTGTGATATAGTGTACATCGAAGAAGGCACTGATACGATAGTATAGAGAGCGTAACCTAGTGCTGTGTTAGGACGTCGAGACCGTTCGTATGCTCCCTGTACTTGCGCCACGTATTCCCTCTAACTAACTGTGCTTCCGTCCAGATATACAGAGCTGTAGGGAGTGTATCATGCACGTTCCATTGCTGCATTGAACACGATAATAAATTAGCAACAAATAATCTCATCATATCTAACTGCCTGAAAGAATATAATGAACCGAAGTACTTACCGGTAAACCATTATTAAGGGGCCTCCCAACGGGCAATCGTTCCCAACACCAAACCTAGAGTAGGTAGGAGCAACCCCCAAGGTTCGCATGTCCTGAGGTGTGACGGCAGGCAATGCATAGCTGTCGATACGTCCATGCCAGGACTGCGCTGCCCTAGCTGTACCCCGTTATGTTCTCCCACGGTTGGCGAAGTATGTCAAGGAAGATCCAGCTAATGGTGTTGCCCGAGGCGTCTGGGAAGAGGAAAGCACCAAGAAAGTGTCAGAGCCACACTCGAGCGAACCTATCGATCTGTGCCTCCTTAGCTTGTGGGTCCAAGTACTCAAAGTGCTCTGTGATCTAGGACGACGAAACACCGAAACTTTTCCTGTAATTGATCAAAGAAAATGAGACTTGATGCCAGCTGTAAAGCAATGTAAGTATTAAGTAGCCTTGAATTACTCACTTATTTTTCTTGGAAGCATCGTCGTCCGGTGAAAGAAAACCAGTAAACTGAGCCACCAACTCCCTCCAGTGATCGTTGTCAACTATCTCTGTCACTGGAAGTCCCCCCAACTGAAGGCCTAAAATAGCCTTGACGTCCTGCAACGTCAAGGTCATCTCGCCACAAGATAGGTGAAACGTGTGGGTCTCAGGCCTCCACCTGTTATAAAAATAAAACGACTGTTAGTTGCCTCTAATTGGTTACAAGAAAGTTTACATACAAAGAATGCACTCGCACCTGTCCACAGCTACAGTAAGTAGTGCTGGATCAAGGGACGAAAGACCGTGGTTGACAACACGGACAAGCTCGAGGAAGCCGGCACGCTGTATGTACGGCGTATAACGCTCATCCCACTGATGCGTCTTGGTGTGAGTGCGGGGCCTCAAAGGAGGCAAGGACACCTCTGCGTCGTTGTCACTCAAGATATGTGCTCGGTGCTGATCGTCGTACTCCACCTCCAGAATGGGGTACAACGGGTGCTGCGTAGAAGGGGCCATCCTGTTACAAATTGATAAACAAAGCGTTAGAGTATTCAAATTAAAAAAATTTAAGTTAACATTAGTAAGTTCATAAACAAATTCACTAACCTAACTAGCCTAAATTTCTAAACCCAAAATCCTAACTATACTAGATAATAAATACATAATCAATCCATATAAAACTTTGGTTCTAAAATTACAAGTAATCTCTCCGTCTTAAAATAAATACACATCTTGCTTCTCGAGTAGTCAAATATGTTTAAGTTTGATCAAAACTAAATAAACGATATCAATATTTCTATCTCCTAATAAATTTATTACGAAAGTATAGTCCATGCTTAATGTAATAGTACATATTATGTTTCATAAATATTAGTACTTTATTATATAAATTTAGTCAAAGACACTAATAGTACATACAAAAAAGGAAAAGTCTACTCCACCCCCCAACTATGGGGGTGGTCTACATAACTCTCTCAACTATGAAACGATCTGATTTACCTCCTGAACTTTTCAAAACCGTCTATTTTACCCCCAGGCGGTTTTCAGCGGCGATTTTGCTAGGGTTTTGCTACAGTAGCGTCGTGTTGCTACAGGGCCAGGGGTTTTGTCTTTTTTCTTATTTCCGCTGAATCTTTGAAAAATCATAGTAAATCACAGAAAAATTATAAAATAGAAAATCTAATTTTGTTGAACTCCACATGAGTAGATCTATACAGTGAACGTATAATATAGTACGCTTTAGTACAAAGTTTTTGCTGTAGCTTTAGATTAATTGGAAGATCCAATTTTGTCTGTAATTAATTAGAATAATTCATAACTGCAGCTTCTATGGTTCAATTGTGGTGAAATTTTTATGGTAGATTAATTATTATATGCTTAAACTATAGTAAAAATTTTATACTCATTGGACCATGTATAACTTAGTTATAGATAAATTCTAATTAATTACAGACAAAATTAGATTTTCTAATTAATATAAATCTACAGTAAAAGTTTTGTGCTAAAGTGTACCATATTATATGTTCACTGTGTAGATCTACTCATGTGGAGTCCAACAAAATTAGATTTTCTATTTTATGATTTTTCTGTGATTTACTATGATTTTTCAAAGATTCAGCGAAAATAAGAAAAAAAAGACAAAACCCCTGACACATTTGCAAAACCGGCGATACTGTAGCAAAACCCCTGTTACTGTAGCAAATCCGCCGCTGAAAACCGCCTGGGGGTAAAATAGACGGTTTTGGAAAGTTCAGGGGGTAAATCAGACCGTTTCATAGTTGAGGGGGTTATGTAGACCACCCCCATAGTTGGGGGGTGGAGTAGACTTTTTCATACAAAAAATACTAACTATACTGCATAATAATAATAAAAATATGAAATCGAGAGGGAGGTACCTTAGGAGCGGGCGGTCTTGACGCGCCGGCGTTCGTGGCATGGTCGGCTAGGGCGCTGCGTGGCAGGAGTAGCCGGGCGTGGCGTGGGTGAGCGACCGAGGACGGGCCGTGCGGGCGCGGCCAGGGCGAGGCGAGGACGGGCGGGCGTGTGCGCGGCATGGACGGGCGGGCGCGGGCGCGTGCGGCCGTAGGCAGGGCGCTAACGGCGACGGCGATCGGGCGTCGGGCGGGCGGGCAGGGCAGGCGTGCGTGCGGGCGTCCGGGCTCACGCGCGGGGTATATATCTGCTCCTGCCGCGCCCTAATCTGTGGCGCGACACTGCCGCACCATGGTCGGTGGCGTGGCAGGACCCACCATGTCAGCCCCCCCCGGGCCGGCCCGCACCACGTCAGTTGGCCGCGCCAGGGCAATAGGCGCGGCCAAAAGTGTTAGTTTAAAAAAACGACAGTGTTAAATTTAAAATTATATTCAAAAAAGGATTAAAATTAAAAAAAATCGACGTGGCAGGGTCTGTCGCGCCACCGATCTTGGCGTGGCAGTGACGCACGGTGGAGAATGGCACGGCGAGGCAAAGCTCAGTACTCACATCCCCTACCAGAGCACTGTAGCCACATCCCTCCGCGCGGGGCTTTTTTGCTTGCAAGACTCAGTAGTCACGTCCCTTGCCAGAGCACTGTAGCCACAGTGGGTAGCACAGAGCTACCCACTGCAATCCTATGTTGCATGATGTACCTATAATTTATTTCTCTTTCATCTGTTCCCATGTCGATAGCTCTACTGGTTGAAACTGTTTTTTTTCCTAATCTAGTTAATTTCTATGTAACAAATTATTACATCGCATTGTGTTATTTTAATAGGTATCATTAGTTTTTTCCTTTTTATTCCTAATTGTACTACTTTTCCTTTGTTGTTTTGGCATCGCAGTACTTTTTTGCTAGCTAATAGATTGGCTTTCACTATCACAGCAACTGTTTGTTACCTATCAATGTTTTGTGCGCCATATGCTTCGTTCTGCCACCCTTTCTTTGTTCACAAATTTCCACAATTCTCGCTCCCTTCTTTTCACTTTGTACTTTAACAAGAAAGAAATCAACAATTTTCCCTTTTATATTTGAATTGAACTCAATTAATGTATATTTATTTTTTATATTTTTTTTACCTGTACTAGTTTTCATATGACTGCAGTTGGGACAATCCTGCTTCCAACTTGCATTCCACCACTGTTCGTCATATGCTTCTTCACCAGTGTCACTTGCCAGCCATGCCCTTCTTATAGCTGCAATTTCAGAATTACCATTAGCTATTTTTGTTTGGTGTCGAGAAATGTGAACTCATAAAATTCCCTTGTTTTGTAGTCTCTCCGTTCCAAATTATAATTTGTTTGACTTTTTTGACTCTAAGTTTGACCACTCGTTTTATTCAAAAAATTTGAACAAATATAGTCAAATTTAAGTCATTCTTAAAAAACTTTTATTAATAAAGCAAGCCACAACAAAAGAAGTGATATTTAACATAAATTTTTGAATAAGACGGGCTGAGTCTAGCAAGGGATGTGATTGCTGAGTCTTGCGAACAAAAGTACTGCGATGTCAAAACGACAAAGGAAAAGTAGTACAATTAGGAATAAAAAGGGAAAAACTAATGATACCTATTAAAATAACACAATGCGATGTAATAATTTGTTACATAGAAATTAACTAGATTAGGAAAAAAAAAACAGTTTCAACCCGTAGAGCTATCGACATAGGAACAGATGAAAGAGAAACAAATTATAGGTACATCATGTAGTATAGGATTGCTAGGGTGTAGCACAGAGCTACCCACTGTGGCTACGGTGCTCTGGCAAGGGATGTGACTACTGAGTCTTGCAAGCAAAAAAGGCCCGCGCGGAGGGATGTGGCTACAGTGCTCTGGCAAGGGATGTGACTACTGAGCTTTGCCTCGCCGCGCCATTCTCCATGACGCGTCACTGCCGCGCCAAGATCGGTGGCGCGGTAGACCCTGCCATGTCACCGGTCAGCGCCTCGGTCGTCGCCACGTCAGCCTTCTCGTCGTGCCACCATGCATGGCGCGGCATAGTCATTTCGCCGCGCCATGGCAATAGGCGTGGCCAAAAGTGTTAGATTTAAAAATAAAAAGCTGACATTGTTAGATTTAGAATTAGTTTAAAAAATGTTAAAATTAAAAAAATATTCCGCCAACGCGGGAGGAAGGAGAGGGGGCACGGACACGTACGAGCGAAGGGGTTCTTGGGACGCCAAGTCCAGGTCGGTCGCCGGATCACGCGGTGGCGTCGCTGGAAATCCAACGCCCATACAACCACCGCGCCACGTTGACCGCCTGACCGGAACAGCTGCCGCACAACGAGAGCAGAGGATTTCGTTTTCACTGGATGATGGCTTGCAAAGTTGTGAACACTCTTGATAGCATTTTTGTATTGTTTTCTTTCCGCGAGACATCTCGCATATATAATGTGTTTTATTATAATAAAGGCAATAATCATGCGAGGGGGGATGCAACGAACTCACATCGTCATTATCCTGTCCACGTTGACCCGACCCGATCAACTCAACTGCACAAGTATTAATTATTGTTACCAAAAAAAATTGCACAAGTACAGGTCCACCAGTCTGACTCTTACATATTTTTATTACACGTACACAGTACTACTACACAGGCACAAGAGGGAAATGGGCGATACGGTGCCTTGTAGCATATAGTGTCGTAGCCGTCGTTTGGCAGTCTCACTCTCGTTCTCTCTCACGGCCTGTTCGGTTCCCGGAATTCCGGCCAGGATGGCTTAGTTCATTTCTATACACCGGACTCCACCCATAATCATTCCGGACAGGAATAACTGCAAACCAACGGACCCTTAGGAGTATAATACCTACGAGTACTAGAATAAAGTATCAATTGGCAGTAATAATACTTGCAATTTTGCAAAGTGATGTAAATCACCATCAGTTTTGTAGCTACTGTACCCACCAATTGGGACGCGGAAAATAACGAGCTGGGCACGCCAATCCTTCGTGCGTGGCGTGCGTCACACATTTTTGTGCTCCACATGCTGCGTCACACAAGGAGTTCTCGGCGAAGGTGGCACTGGCCAAGTGGCCGGGCCGGCGACGGCGAATGCATTGGATCGAGCACAGCGGTTCCCGGCCCCCGTCTCGGCTCTGCATGCATTGATTCCCTGCCAGATTTGGTAGAACATGATAACGAGTGGGGTAACGATGCGACAGCAACGGAAGGAAAAACAAAGCAAACGACTGACTGAACGAGGACGACGAGTCAACGACCCACTGCCGAACTGCCTCCGGAATGGCCGGCCCAGCCAGCTGGGTTCCCAATTCCCGTCGCAGGCGAGTCCTCGTGTGATCCAAAAAAAATTTCTCGTCCTCCGTTCCGTCCATGTGATATGCATGCACGCACAGGGAATGGGCATGGCACGGGCAGGCGGGCAGCGGCCGAGACGCAAGAACAACTAGCCTAGACCACGGTGTTACCGCGGGCTCGTAGGTGGCACGGTTGTGGCTGTGGCATTTGTGCATCTGGAGAGCTTCTAGCTATTGAGCTGTGGCATACTGGCATCTAACAAGATCACCCCATTGCCCATTGCCCGTTATCAATACACGCACAAACTTCCTACAAAGGTGCAAATGGATGTGTATCAAAAGAAGCGACATGCAGCCTACAAAGGTGCAAATGGATGTGTATCAAAAGAAGCGACATGCAGCCTACAAATGTGCAAATGGATGTGTATCAAAAGAAGTGACATGAGCCAACAGTGTTTTACTCTCCCAACAAACCAGCATCAGCCGAGCTTATCAGCCCAGAAACCAATCAGCAAACAAGCCGATGATATGCTCTTCAGAGTCAAATCACACAAAGTACCATGGCAGTTGTTGTAAAAAAAAGTACCATAGTAGTCACACAGTTTATGATCACCCGAAAGAACGGCATCCTACAAAAATGCCAATGGGTGTGTATCAAAGAGGCGAAAGGAGAGACATGAACATGATATACTTCTCTTCAAAGCAATTCAGTAGTGATTATGATCTCCCAGAAGAACGACATCACGATCAGAAAGAAAGAAAGAAAAAAATAAAAAAATAATAACTGCACCCCTCAGACACTTGCACCTAATGTGGACTGCTGGACATCGATATGAGAAACTGGAAAGGGAATCAACATACCATACGGCGTATGTGCTCAAGGCCAAACAATGCTTTTAAAAGGATTGTACAAACAAAAATCATTGTCGTCCATACAACAACAGTATCGAGACAATTGTCTGATTACCTTTTCAAAATTACAGAAAATTTATCTGATCCAACTATAACTACATACTACATTTGAGAAAACGTCTAGCAGTGACAAGTTAAACAGGATGTACATGAGTAGTATATGCTCCTACTAGCCACATCAACAATTAGACAAGCAAAATCTCTAACTGTATATTCCGTCTAAGCCAAAATTCCACCAGCAATTACCGTTAATTTTTTCCACCAACAATTGTATACATGTACTCACCAAAACTCATCGTTCAAAATGACGTGTAAATATACCAGTATCGAAGCAGAACAATCATGAGCACATCCAAGTATATTCAGTCAGGGAACACACGCAGCACATCTTTGCACAACCAACACCAGGACTGGATTGGTTTGCGCCTATTATCATAGTCCCGCTGCAATTGGGTGTAATTCCTGAGTTTTGAACTGAACTATATTGACATTCAGGAAGGTACTTCTCAAATCCTGATAATTACTTAGACACTTTGAAGGACAGTAACATAGAAAGGATGCCCTAGACCACCACCAGATAACAATTTCTCATTTTCATCCACATGTCGTCCCTCAGATGGATGCACTTTCCATTGCAGCTCATAATTGGAAAAATTGTATGTACCTGGTGCAAATATGCACACTTTTAGAGGAACTCTAGCACAATTGTCAGGTTGGAGCTCAATTTGAGCACAACTCAATGAACACCAAACATATGGTGAAATGCTCTTCGAAGATTGCTTCTCTTGATGTGTACTCTTGGAACTAGAGATGGTCTTTACATCATTTTCCAGTGATACATCATACCATCCACCCTGAGCACTGGTTGAGTCATGAGGATGAACAGTTTGGCTTTTCTCTGGCATTACATCAAAAGTGACCACTCTCACCAAAATCTTATGAGCTTCTGAATTGTGAATGACCAACTGGAGGTTAACCTCACAGTAAGACTTTGAGAAATCATGACTAATTGTCCGAGGTCCTTCCATAAGCCACCATATAGGGTTCTGGCTTAGAGAACTAAAAAAGAAGATGGGATCAGCATTTATTCAACAAACCAAGGCCAACGAAGATTGTATCAAACTACATGTTGTATCACTTGCCTGCAATGACACGTGTGATGAGAAAGTAGTTCAAAGTCTGGAGTAGGCTTGGAAGAGTTACCAACTGCCTTTGAGATTAGAACAAAATCAAGAAGGCTGCATGGCCCCTGAACAGTTATCAAGTGCAAATCAGAATTTTATTAATCATTGATCAACATAACAAAAATTATGCATGTGCCAGTTTTCCAATCAAGTCTGTTTTAAGTTGACCTGGAATATTTGGGTCAAGATGTACCCAGATGTATAACTCTTGGAACCAACAAGAAAATAATACCGTCAAACGATGCAACAGCAGTGTAATGAATTATAATATAAGAACTAACCTTTGCTACCTTCCCTTGCCTGTATCTTTCTTGATAGTGAAAATCAGCTAAAGGAGATCGAGCAATGTCAAACAGATCAGTGCTGCTCCCTGGACACAAAGCCATATCGCTTGTGCAGGAACCACTTTCTGCCTCTTTACAAGAATCCGCCTCACAATCCTTAAAAAAAGCATGCATTGGGAAAATATATCACAACCTTGAATGTACAACACTTAATGAACAGAAGAGCATTGAATAAGGCAATGGAAAATATGGCATATTAAAGTGTTCTGTATCTGACAGAAAATTGAAAAATGGGCCTTCAACCTTAATTTTGAAGAAGCACGACACAGCCTGATTTTCTGATACTGTTTCAACAGAGTTGATTGAACTGCATAACGGCAACGCTGAAACTGCCCATTTACCACCGACACATGATAACTGATGAAGCACAAATGACTCTGATGGAGTCTTGTTCATGACATCCATGCGAACAATATACTCTTGCAATCTTGATGAGGACGTGCTTATAGAAAAGGATACATCAAGTGATGGCAAAACCTGCAAAGAATTGCTTAGAGCTAATGCTTATCCAAAAGGAAAATAAGCAATAAAACAATAGCATACAACAAATAACTAGTTTGTTCATCCTTCGTTCTTAAGATCAAGGACAAAAAGAATATTAGTATGGAGGATAACCGTTAGAAACGCCTTGATCTTGGATTGCTTAAACTTTAGCAATTTCACCTTGGAAAAGTAATTGTGTTGGGAGGACAATCAAAGCTTCACTGATGCAATGTGCAACAATAAATGTGAAAGAACAACTTTTAAGAGAATCCCAATCCCCAGCCGAAAGTCTGGGCATTTTATAAAACACTAACATGTGTTATGAATGTGCTAACAATCCAATATGACATTCTATGAAAATATTTTATTTAAGAAGAAATTTATACATGATGAAAATATTTTTCATGGTGAACCTAGTAGCATCAATCTTAGCCATCAATCTATGTAAATCAATACTGAAAAAAAGAGCAACAAGAATCTTACAACAACTTGCATTTGGAGCTGGAGGGAGTAACAAATATATTTCCTAAAAAAACTAAATATGGGACACAATCCGTTACCTCGAGATTGAAATGCATGCGTAGTGTACGGTATTTAATATCACTGGAACTCCCCATTTCGTAATACAGAGATATATAAAGAGAAACATTTCCAGGAGTTGCAGCATGAAACCAAATAGGCCAAGAGAGTGCTGCCCCTGTTTGAATTTCAATATCCTGGAAAAATTATGATGGTCAATATTTGTGAAAGAAAATGCGACAGCAAATAATCTGTGAAAGCAATAAAAAATGTTAAATAGATTACTCTAGTACAAACAAAAAGATACTAGTGCCTTAAGCCACTTTACCTGAGGAAATGCAAAGAGCAAACTCTTGAAATTGTCCTTCAAAGTTTTGGATGATATGACACTGCTTTCTGATTGCATATGCCTTTTTAAGCAGTCTGGGAACTCAAGGCCAATGTCCGATGAATCACCAGGAATTAAAAATCTTGGGCTGCTAAGTTTCATTTTTATGCCCTGCATTACAGGATTGGAAAGAGTTAACAGATAATATGGTGCTTGATACTTGCATAAAGTCATGATCATCTGTAGAAAACTCAGCAACTCTTCAATGATTATCAGAATAAGAAACAAGAGGAAGACAAATGGTAAAGACCTTCACAGCATATTCTGAATGGTTTCTCAGATTTAGTGTAAGCAGCTTTAAATCACCAGCAAACGCTTTTGTTGGCATGCGATCAATAGATCCTGTAAGTTTTGGTAAACCCTGTAGGCGAAGAATTTAAAACTTCACACATCATCAGAAACTAATGTTTGTGAAGAGAAATCTGGAGAGATTATAACCTTGATTACAACCAGGCTGTTATTCCAAGAACGACGTGGGCCTCTTTTCCCTTTCTTGATTTTTTTCTGTGCATCAAATTCAAAGTATTGATAGCCTACTACTGACTCTGAAAGTGTCCACCTTATCCCAACCAACTTCAGAATACCTTCAACTTTTGGAGTAACATCAAGTTGCACCTAATGAAGTTGGAGAGGAGATGAGCAACTACCTTGAAAGACAATTAACAAAAAAAAAAAAAAAACACCTATACGAAACAACAAATGCCAAACACATCAAATCTGCAAAAATGCAATCGGACAAATAGTAAGGAAATGAGGAATAATCAGTTTAGAATTTTTTTTCTCAAACATGCAGGAGAGCTGAGTATAATCAGTGTAGTATTTGACCCTGGCTACATCCATTTTCTTAAAAAAAGAGAAATATTATGATTTTGCTACACATCTCTTGTAAAATCAGATTGAAGAAATTGAAACAGATGAAAATAATTCAGTAATAACATATGGCGGGTTAATGGATACCAAGCAAAACAGTATGTATTGGCACTGAACTGAACTATTATTGGCTTTCTCAGTATGCATGTGGTGGACTTTTAAACAACATCTAAGCATTCTTTGGAGTATAACTAGTTGTTTGCATCGTCCATCTTTGAGCCCAAACAGCAAAATCTTACTGTAACGAATTCCAGCAAATGAATAGATCCAACAGCATACTGCACCAATACCAAATTGAACCTTAAGCACTTCTTTCCCATTCAGCCCCTAAAATATTAACAGTATATTCTGTTCACCTAGCTTTTTACTGAGTAAAGGTTAGATCTGCTGTAATGAATCAGGTAGCAAAGACATGCTTAAACAATTTTCAAAGCACACAAAAGATTGGGTAGAGTTAAAAGGCAAGAAATTGTTACATACTCTTTTACTTTCACCTCCTCCTAATATAATGTCAAGCTTTGACAATGTAAACTTATCTCCATCAGTCTCAAACCTGTAGTGTTCAATAAAAAATAGAAATAATAGCCATTATAAATTTTGGTGGAAAGAACAACATCTACATGAACGAAACCTTAATTATGAAAAGAAAATTACATTGAAATAGATGGCTTTGTGTTAACCTTATCTTCCCCACCATCCAAATCCAGCCCACTTACATCTGCATGAGGAATGTAATGCATCAGTGGTTAACGTAACTCTATATGGAAAGAACTCAGGAAGGAAAATCTTACCAGAACTTAATGCATCCAAAGTGGTGGAAAGCTGGCATATAAGAGAGATGCCAGAAACAGCAACAGGAATTTGGAGGGGATTTTTAAGTTCAACATTCAATTTTACTGCTTCTGCAACCAACAAACAAAGCAACTAAGAACACTATATACATAATAAAAAAGAAATAATAATTAGAAGGGTCTAAAGGAGATGATAGCAGATCATTTCAACCAAATTTATGTCTACTTTGTGCCTTTACTGAAACTTCACGTAACATTTAGTGCTCTAAAATTTTGTCAGAACTCCAAGGGTCATTTGCGTCAGGCTCATAAAATATGAACACAACAGTTCTGGGGTCCCTCTTGCTTATAAATAATTTGGTACCAAGAAACAATTTTCTAGTCTTGTTGTGCCAAAAGAAGCTCCATTGCCAAGCATCCAAAAACTTACAGCTTAGCCATGGTCAAAATGGTTATCAGTCTACCTTGGTTGAAAGCCTGTAACTCAAGTATAACTACAAGGGAAAAGTCCTTGTTGGACGGAACCAATATCCTACCAACAATTGCATAAGAATGTTACCAGCCGTGGCTAAGCCAAGTGACTGGTTACATTAGTTGTTCACACTGCTCAAATGAGCAAATAATGAAAACTGGTATCAATTCAGTTGGTAAGTTCTATCCTTCAACCTCAAATGACAATGTAGGCACCACTCAGGCCTCATCCTCTCCTTCTCATGCCCACTTCCTCAAGGCCTCACCCTCTTATGTTTGCTTCTACTACTGCTGCTCCGACCTCATCTTCAACCTGATATATGCAGTACCAGTGGCATCAACCACAGTCTGCAGATCTGTAGCTTGGCTAAACCAGTCTGCCTCCAATTGGTAAGGTTCATTTGGTCACCTTGAGACCAAAATTATGATGGAAGGCCAAGAAGGCAACAGCCAATGGCATTTTTTTTCAAATAGGTCAGCAAAGAAAAGATCCAATTTCAAGGATATGGTAAAAACCATAAATAGTTAAAATATTTCAAGTGGAAATGGAGGACATATCAAGTTCAAACTCCATTGGCAAAATAAAGGGGATTCAAACTCACATCAGAGTGCAAATCATACAATTCCAATGGGACTGGTGGACAATAGATGGACGGTGGCCAGACGAATTATTAATATATTATACAACATAAGTAGCTAAGAAAGATGCACAGCACTTGATGTTCAAGCCTTAAAAGGCCCAAACAGACAGTTTGTCTATCCCTTATCCAGCAACAGACGTGAATGCGAGATAGCACTCAAAGACAAGTGTCCGCCCATCTAAAAAAAGATACTGTCCTGCACTAGATTGGTAAGTTGACAAGTGCCACATTGTATACCAGACAATTCCAGATAGTGGTTTGACCTCAAGTTCAGTCATATATAGCTATGAATTTTTATTTTAAAAAAATTACCTCCAGTCACACAAATACAGGAATCCTTGTATTTTCTCATTGGCTGAGTATCCAGCCAATTAGTTCTGACAATTGATGATGATGGGATCAATTCTTCCTCCAGCTCCTGCCAGGTGCTTTCACTAACGCCAACCTGTAACAGAATACAACCAACACATGCTGAGAATGGGCATCAATAGCATAGCACCAGCAAAAGAGATCAGGTTAAAGACAGTCATAGTGTTTCATTTTATTATCGAAGGTGTGAAATTGACCATATATTATGCCTTTTCTTTAAAGGAGCACGAGAAGGATAACTCAAGTACCCAAAAAACAATATTCTATAAAAATATAGGGAGGTTCAATGTTTGATTGCTCCCAGAAATGCAAATGATAGATGGATTAGAAATACTCCTGGTACAGTTGTTAGGCCTTACATCTGCATCTGATGCATAAGTGCGATGATCTTCATATATAACTTTGAGAGATGACATGTTAAAAACAGGAAGTTGAAGCTTGTACACATCAAATTTCTTCCCCATGCTCTATACACAAAATAATATCACAAAATTAGAATGCACCAAAAGTTAGGTTCAAATAAGGTATTAAGGTGTAGTGCTATAGTTGGTCAATAACCTGAACATAATGGAAAAAATCAGTGAGGAACATGTTTTGTGTAGTCAGCGACTGATGGCTACAAGCAATGACCTCCAGCAAGTGCTTGATGGCTACATCAAGTATCCCGAGAACTCCATACCACCTACCAGTACACCCAGAGTCAAGTACAGCGTAAAGACACAAGATAAAAATTGGACAGGAGCTAAAAATACCTAACTACCTTCCAACATTAAAATGTACATGATTGTTGATGTAACTCCAAGGGTTTTGTTTGTAGACAAACAAAGCATTTCTGTACACCCGAACAGCATGTTGTTTCTGCATTTAAAGAAAGAAAATCGATTTAAAAAAGATTCAATCAACATTGAAAGAGATTACAACAGCGGTACAATAATTATTATGAACCTGATCAGACACGTAGTAGCTATTCCCAGCTAAGATTAGGTGAAATCCGTATTTCCGAAGCATGGGTGGATTGGCTAATAGATAGCAACAGGCGGCTTGCTCAAGCAGTACAGCTGAATGCAACGAAGGTTCCTGAGCAGTAGAGATCTCAATCAATAATACATCTAATCAGCCAAAAAACTTCCCACGACAAAAAAGGAAATCTACCTCATTAGAAACACGGAAATACACGTTTGATGCTTCCCTATACTGTCCTCTTGTTTTAAGCATTTCGGCCCACCAAAGGCCACATCTAGTAGCATTTCTCTGGCCAGAAGATCCAATTCTCTGCATATATGAAAAGGTGAATTACACTCCGAATGAAAGACGACTACAAGAGGAAGTTCAATCAAGAAAACTAGAGAGTCTACTATCTACATATCATAAGCGTGTAGTATCTTGTCATGGCACATATTCCACTTCTTTGTGCATTTCTCCTAAATGCAACACACCTCAGGATATTCAGATTTGTACAGCTGGTACCAGAATATCCATAATAAGCAATTTTATATTGAAGAGGGTAGCTTAAAATCAGGGCAGACCCTGTACATTCTGACTATTTCTCCGACACAGCATACGTTACTGAAAGAAGCCAGAAACTAGAATGAAATGAATATGTGGCAATGTGGCCCAGAACTTGTAGCCAGTCTAAAACGCCATTCCTTCCCAGATGAATTTAGGTACAAGACATCAAGGGCGTGTTCGGATTCCCGCTTCCAACGATCCAGGACCTGCGTGTCGATATAAACTATAGGGGAATACTGATCGGATGCCAGGTTCCGCGGTGCTGCTCTGCATCCACCGGTGCAAAAAAAAGGGTTTGGGCTCTGCTCATGCGGCTGATTCGTTTGTCGCTCTCAGGCCTGTACCGGTGGATGCAGGATTAGTATGGTCCCACACGTTAATCTCACATGCTAGGTAAGTTGTATCCGCTCATACAGTGAACCAAACAGAATCTCAGCTTCTTCTTTTTTTCTTTTTTCTTTTTTGCATTCGCTCGTGCACTTTCACCAAACTCTCTCCCTTAGAATTTACATCCGCTGAGCCAGTTTCTCCTCATTCAGGATACAGTCTTGCTCGAGCAACCAAACACACTCCAAGGGTCTCTGGAGCCGGATATCAACGGCATGACACCTATAGCATCCACTACCGTCGTCATGAACATATAAGTGCTTTACCGTTGAGCTAATATCATACGGATATCTGCAGGGTAAGTTCAATGCATATTATGGAATAATATGCACAAAAGCATCCTAGTTGTTTGTTATGACCATTGCTTAAATAAGACTTAAATTGGGTATTCATTAAACAACTGATAGACAAGAAAAAGATGTTCCATGCAAAATGGGTTTTGGGCTCCTCTTATTGTTCTGTGTAAGAAACATGGGGTAACAGCGCAATACCACAGAACAATATCCAAAACATTAAATAATAAGCAATATAAAGGAAATAATTATTTGCCTGTGCAGGAAACCAAGATGTGAATTTCTAAATAAATACCAAATATGTACTGAAGGCATTTTCCATGCAATACTCCGCGTCCTTCCTAGACTGATCCAAAATGAAATAGCAAAGTCCACTCATCTCCTGCAAAAGGGAATATATGAACATGTATCAATATGAAATGAATATGTAACACACATTAAGGTTATTCCAGAACTCAAGAAAAAACGATCCAGAAACCCTGCAACATAGTGGACATGTATCATCTGATGTTTTCTAGGCCAGGCCCCATATTTGTAGGAAAGCTGGGTTGGTAATGGAACTGCCAATTGCTTAAGGCCCCGTTTGGATCCTTGGAATTGAATTCATTCTAATAAATTATAATTTAAACACATATTAATTAAGCTAATATGGTTGTATATGGAATATATTTGTATACTATTGTTAGCTATGCAAGGGAGATGCTTATATGTTGCATTTCTACTATAGGGAAGCGAGTTGAAGAGAGTGCTACAAGTTACAGAGCAGAAACATAGCATGTAGATCTATAGAATCAATCTCCATCTCCCACCCTATGAATTTGATATAGGCTTATATGTGAACTTTGGAAAGTTGTGGAATCTCAAATTCCAAGCCAAATAGCCTAATCCATTTAGTAGATTTCAATTCCTCCAAAATGAAGGGATCCAAACGGCCCCTTAGTGTAAACAGGACCATCATGTTTAGCATACTAGCATACCGGGATATTCCTTCAGAATAGGAATCCTAATTGTGCCTTTACAACAAACTCAAAGACGCTAAACAGACTACTAATATGTATATCCATGGAGAAAGTTCAGCAAAACGAGTCAAAAAAAAAATCTTCCACCTGTACACCAGCAAATCGCTTCCAAGCCTTATCAAGCTTATAATCAGTGGCGAGTAATCTGTAGTTTGACAAGGCAAGCTCGTAGTCTCGTAACATGAAGGCGAAATCACCTAGTACTCTGATCTGTGATTCTATGGAGGTGAATGTATACCTGATGGAGAAAATAAAGTTACAGCATATTACAAATTACATATATACAGTGAAAAGTAGCAAGATCTAGAACAATCACTTGCATTGGCCCATTTGGAGCTTCTGGGACATCATCTCTCTTTCTCCACCACAAGTTCTTGATCTGATTTCTAAAACCCTTTCTTGTTGTGGCTACCTAAAACAGTACTGAATCTTGTTGGGATATGATAAGATGAACATAATGATATACCAAACTTTCAACTGCATACCTGCTGATTGAGGACACGTATCTTTTGCTCCATGTAGGGGATGATATGGTTAGAAACAAAATCTTGCATGAAGTCCTTTATCTGAAATAAACAAGCTCAGCAATTCAACATCAAGTAAAGCTTGTTGAAAGCTGAGAAAGGTTGCATGATGTGACAACACACCCACAATGGAAGAACTGGAGAATAGAGATCTAGGGCAAGAAAAATAACAGAACAATATGATGTGCCATCCTTGGCATCAGTGCACACACACACACACACACACACACACACACACACAAAAAAAAAAAAAAAAAAAAAAAAAAAAAAAAAAAACTTGAATCAACTGAAAGCAGGGATGGTTACTCCATAACTATCACCTAATAGATGAATCCTTAGGCACCATGAAAAGTTGAACAAAGTGTCACAAAACTTTGTGTGCCCAGCAAAACACTATAGAGAAGCACATGATAAAACAGATCAATGTTCTAATACCTCATTCAGATCATCCACACTAATGAAACAGGATCCATCATGATTGTTCAAACCAAGAGCTTTCTGCATTTAGTAACGAAAAGACTATAAGTAGATTGTATATTTGCTGAAATTTGAAAACATTACTGAAATTCTATATGAGGTAATTCAGTATGCTCACATAAGGTAGCCATGAATTGTCAGCATTACTACCACCTGCTTCTGTAGACGAATTTATGCATAATAATTTACAGTCGTTCAGACCAAGGGTACTCCTCATTTCAGCTAAGACATTCACAGCTCTTCATGTACAAAGTAATATGGGTCAGCAAGAAAGAAAACAGTATATAATTGAAACATAAAATATCAGACAATCTTAAAGGATTTGGCAATAAAGACTTGGCAAATCAGCTATTAAAAAGAAAGATTAAACGATTTTCTGCAACTGTGTATATTAAAGGATTTTCTGCAACTATGACAACAAAGACTGAAAACATAAAGACTTGGCAAATCAGCTATAACAAAGAAATAGATTACAAAATTGCAATAAATAATAATTCGATATATTACATGCCATAATATTATCCCAAGTTCATACTCATTTAGCAAAAAAAAATAGTATTTAGTTTTAGTGGGGCTTATGTGAGAAACCACATGCCCTTTTAATCGGAGTTTGCTTCCTCAGAAGTGCTTCTATGAGAAGCTGCTAAGGAGAGGGCTTCAGCTTCCTGGTACAAGAGAGGAGTTCAAAGTTTTTTAAAAGGCTATACCAATTTTAGGGAAGTTTGAAGACTTGAAGGATGAGCGTTCCGAAATACCCTTTGGACAATAGATGCCCTGATTTTTAATGGTAGTGATTTTAATTTTTTTTACAATTTTAATTTCCACTTTTAAATATATTATAAAATTATGCTACTTTCTTTTACTCTAATCCATACTCCCACTGATTCAAAATACATGTAGATTTAGGATTCTTATAAATCAAAAGTTCTTCACTTCAATCATCAATATATAAGGATTTGATACATTAATAATGTAAATTATATGTCATTTATTTATCGTGAAGAACACTTCCATATATTTAACTGTCTTTATTTAGCATGTCATAGTTTCATAGAAATTATTGTGCTGAGTAATCACCCTATAGACTATGTCGCTATGTGTGCCCGATCACCGATATGAGTTTATGACCAGACACAGCACAGTTATGGTCCTGACAAAGGTGTCGGACACATGGGTGTCAGATGTAAAACAATTTCCTTTGCACAAGAAGCACAAAGTTAGGGCCTAGGGGTAAAAAGCCCTTAGAAGTTAAAATGCATAGAATTAGGAAAGCAAGGAAGCATGAATACTAAAGGCAATAGGGACACATAAGAAATTAACCACTATGAGGAACCTTGTCTAACCTTGATGAAGACAAATAATCCTAAAAATTGTGAACTACAAAATATGTAGGCAGTTATGTTTGTCAACCATTTTGCCAATACAGATTCACAAGCATTATGTTTGACAATTCTGAAGGGGTTGGTCAGGTACGAAAAACATAGGCCAGCTATGTTTTTTTAAAATGATTTTAACATCATAAATTGCTTTAGTAAGAGTATCTTCTTTAGTTAGAAAGAAAGGTGAATAACAATACATGTCTTGTGGCCCCTCTTGCTGGTCATGAAGTACAAGGTAATGCTTCAAAATCTGTGGATCCATTATGCCTTCATTCAAAAGAGATGGCAACTGATTTGTGTTGAAGAGATCAACAAATTTATTGACTGGTTCTTTGTCCATTGATGACACAACTAGAAGACCTGTTAGTAATAGCTTAAAGCATAAGCAAGAACATATTCTGCAAACAGAATAACCAGCTAAGAACAGGAAGTGTCAAATCTCACATGCCACGGGATGGTCAAATGTTTCATGCTCTGAAAATGAGAGTGTCCGCATTAGCTCTCTATTGAACTTCTTAATCCACAATGGGCACAGCTCGGCCTCAGGCTCTGGAATTACATAATTAAGGAATCATATATAGGATGCAATAAGGTATCAAACAAAATTTGCACAGTTGAGCTTTGCAAATATTGGAGTTGACTTGACTAAAGCACGTAACAACCAAAGAAGCACCAATAAGAGACACACATCACATCTTCCAGTAAGATACATCAGAGTACCAGCCAAATATAAATGAAGACATTTGAAGTGACAATGTCAAGCGCTTCCCAGCAATTTCCCAAAAAAAAAACTAAATTACCCAATTTAGTAACAAAAATGCACAGAGCACCAAGCAGCGCATTCTTCTAATGAGCATTTGCAAGCAATTTGAGCTCTCCATCCATACAATAGAATGCATGCAAAGCAACTTCACTACAACAAACAATCGCCTGAAATTATGCTGCAACTGCACCAAGCGATCTTGATGGAAAGCATGTGGCTGCCCATTAAAAAATCATTCCCAGTTCACAGGTTACACATTTTACTATTCTTTCTGTTTATGAACACACATTCCACTATTCCTCACCATAAAGGTTAAGAGGTTAACCATTGCCAGCCTGGGCTAACCCACCCCCTGCACGCACCCTGGCCCAGGAAAAGTCTTGAGGACCGAGGACCCAACTGCAGCCCTCCAATGCATCCCAAGTCCACTGCCCATTAGGGCCACAAAAGTAACTTCAACTAGCCCATTAACTGAATTCTCCTGCTGTGTTCTCGTTCAAAAAAAACTAGCCCATTAACTCCTGTCAACGTTGCCGGAACAACATACCAGTCACAGATCATTATTTCCCTCTCCTATAAATGGAAAACAACCACACAAGCTCACCTTGCCTAGTCACCTCAGCAGCATCCAGGCTCACCACACACATCATCATCAACATCCGTGCAAGCCTTGCCGGTGGCTGCGCTTCCCTGCCGCCGCCACAACATGCACAACAATGCTGAAGTGGCAAGCGGAATGCCCTTATGTAATCAATTGAGATCATTTCCTAATTTACTTTAGAACTTTACATGGTTCCATAGTAGTTCGGCTCTAATTTGCAGTATATACTGATTTCCTAATTCTATGGCTAACTATGGCTAATTGACTAGTTTTCCGCTGCCTAACCTAAACTACACTGATCCCCCCCCCCCCCCCCCCCCCCCCCCCCCCCCCGAAAAATCTTTGCCCCCTTCCACCACTAATCCAATTATCAGAGAAACACAGCAATGTGTACTTCATTGGAGAGGACGTAGAACATCCATATTATCATACAGAAGCAAAGCGTGGGATCTTACTTCCAAGTACATCTTCAACCTGAGGCGGGTCTGAAAGCAAATCCAGAAGAGCCTTCTCATTGGCCTCAGAAACTACCGGCTTAATCCTCTCGTCTGCCACCTGTTCCCAAACATCGAGGTCATCAAACACTGAAGTAGCTACAGCCACCTAAGATAGCAATACCAGAATGTTTGAGGATCACCTCGCAGTCCTCCTTCCGGACGTCGGACGCGTAAACCATCCGAATCTTAAACATTTGCAGCCTGTACGGCACCTCGCTCGCCGTCCGCACGGGCACTGCTCAATCGCGGGCACAGAGACAGAACCTTCCATGAGATCACATAACCAAAACAAACGAAAAGCGAACAAAATACAGCACAGGGTCATCTGAAACCAAGCATTGGGAGGCCAATCACCGTCGATTTTTTTTAAGAGCGAGAACGGGGAGAGCATGTCGACGAAGCTGAGGCCGTTCTTACGGCAGGCGGCCTCAGCGAGCGGTGTGGACAGCACCATCACCACCGGTGTGATTTCTTCGAGAAGGAGCCGCCCCAAGTAGCTCCGGAGCGGATCCATCGGGCCAAAACCCTAGCGGTGCTGGTCCGAATTGCGGATGAGCCAAATTTAGCGGCGTGACTGACTCAGGGGTGGGAGGCGCGAGCTGGGGTTACAACGTGGGTAACCAACCTTTACTGAGATCGGCGTACGCGGGGTCGCCGGAGAAGGGGGTGATCTCCGGCGACCGGAGGGCTCGGTGGTGGTGATCTGATCTGGGAGAGCGCCAGGTAGAGAAGACGACGACTGGCCGTACTGGTTCCGCTTAGGCACAGCCTGCACGGTTTCCATACTTGGGCTTCAAGGAATGCTTTGTGGGCCTTGAACGGCCCATCCATATATCCCAGCAATTTCTTTAAAAATGGCGACAGTTATATAAAATGTACCAAGATGTTTTTGTTCGGTAGAATACCCATTTTTGTCCCTCAAATATTACATGTGGCTCAATTTCATCCCTAAACTTTTAAAACGGCAGTTTAGGTTCTCAAACTTTAGTTTTAGGCTCAATTTCTTCCTACAACTATGAAGATGATCGTCTCAGTCCTTAAACTTACAATTTGGGCTCAATTTTATCCATAAACTATCAAAGTGCATTTAACCTTTTTATTTTTAACTCAATTTTATCTATTGAAAAAGAAAAGTTTATATTTTAGGCATAATTTCATCCATGAATTATCAAAATTATAGATCTGCTATTGTTTCAATATATCCGTGTATTCTTAAAGAATAAATAGTGTCCGATGCAAACGTAATTGCTCCCACAAATATTATTTAGTCAGATATATATAAATGGTACCATCATAAGGTAACATTAAAAATATGAGCTTGGAATTATTAATGACCACGAAAGAGTTTTTGGACGAATATTATTTTCCTATCTCCAATCGCCGGTGGTGTTGGAGCTAACCAGGTGCAACAGTGCAGTGTTCTACATAGAACGTAGACAAAGTTTAGTTGAAAATAAAATTTTAAAGAACAAAATACACTTTGATGGATTATAAATGAAATTGATTCTAAAATGCAAAGTTTGAGGACTAAAACAATCATCTTCGTAGTTCTAGAATGAAATTGGGCCTAAAAATAGAGTTTGAGGACGAAAACGGTCAATTTGAAAGTTCAGGGATGAAACTGAGCTTCGAGTAATAGCTGATGGACTAAAATGGCTATTCTATCTTTTTGTTCTAATCACTCTAAACTTTAGCTGATATTAAATTAGAATAAACATTCAATGTAAACTAAATCTTCAGGGTGTAAGGGCCCATTTGGCTGGACCCTCTCCGGCTTCAGCATTGTAGCATAGAGCCACAGGAGCTCCGCTGGCTCCGTCGGTTTCGTAGGCAATAACAGAAGGAGCCGAAGTTGTTTTTTGAGTGCTATTGCAGCGCAGTAGGTGAGGAGCCGGAGCCGCTGCGGAGCTCTGCCAAGACACTCTAAATTGTAATCATGCCTAAGTTTTTTACTTTTATATGGGAGACCCTCATCACTTTCAGACGAAATCAGTTCAACTTTTGCTTACTTGGCTATCCTTTTTACTGATATAAATCGAATCGTTGTTACAAGTCTTGTTTATGTGGCTGTCCAGTCATTCCGACTTTTTTAGAGAAGCAAAGTATATCAAGTTTGATCAAAATTATAGAAAGACAAAGATTTATGGCATCAAACAGATATAGTATAAAAATATAATTAATGAAGAATCTAATGGTACTTGTTTGGTATATCATAAATACTATTATTTTATTGTATAAACTTAATTAAACTAGAGATGCTTTCATTCTAAAAAAAAGTTGGAATGACTTATAATTTGGGATGGAGTATTACCTCCATTTCAAAAAAAGATGCAATCCATATTTTCAACCTATATAGCTCCAAATAGATATAGTGCACAAAGTATTTGTTATTAATAAATATTGTTCTTTTTATAAAATAAATTTGATCAAACTTTAAATCATATGGCTTAACATTATCCTAAAATTGCACCCTCTTTGGGAGGTAGGGAGGATGTTTCTTATACTTTAGTATCAGGATGTTCCTCTACTGATAAATGGACTTAAGTTTTTAAATTTGGCATGACAAAAATAAAAACATCTTTTGTTTTATAACCGAGATAGTAGGCCCTAAGAAAAATGTCAAACACTCGGAAATTAAGCGAGAATGAAACGTAACCAGGCACATTGTCCAGATCGCGGCGCACCAGGGAAGACGACGTGAATAGCCAAAGAAAACATGTAAACACATACATGCATTATATGCTTATACATTTTATACTGATACTGAAAAAATCGTTCTCGTATACAGACACGTTGCAACAGCTACAACTCCCTCCCAGACAAGAAAAACAAGAACAAGGAACTGGAAAATAATTAATTTACAATGTCTTTTCCGATAATAAAGTGAGCATGGTGTCTTTAATGGTCCGCCAAAGCGCTGTCAAGCCAGATAGTTGTAGATCTGGGGGTTACTCCTGTCCCGCTCCAGGTACTCCCGGTCGATCAAGCTCTCTATTCTTTTCTTGATATCAGCTGGCTTAACAGGGAACTTGAGCTGAAAGGAGGGGCATGGATGAAACCCAACGGTTAAAGGGGGTCAAGTTAGCCGTGAGGTAAATAAAATACACAGCTAGATTAATTAATATTCTGAAGTGTCACCTGCTGGTAAAGCTCCGTTATTAGAAGGGTGTGGCTGAGGACCTTCCGCGTCTTCATTATTCGAACTATGGCCGCATCAACCTGCATTATAGAACCAAAAGAATCTTGTCAATTATGCATTACAAATTTCAATTCAAAAGGATACAATTTACATATTTAACCTATTAGAAGATAAAAAAATGAAGAAAAATGGGGTCCAGTCTTGGACATAGTATACTGTGGAGTTGACTCACTTTTCTATCATAAAGCATCAAGCACATATCAACTGAGCAAGCAAAAGCACATGTTGTTCAAGCTAACTATGTACTGCAAGTTCCAAGGATAATCCATCACGAAAATAAAAAAATACACAAAAGAACTTGCTCCCATTCTGAAACTAAACTAACAGATTTTCACTTGCTAGCATATAGAGTTAAAGCACCTGATACTGCCGATCCTGGAACACTCTCTCAGTGGTGCTCGTGTATTCTTCTACCGTCTCCTTCATTTGAATTGCATTTACCTGGAAGTGCACAACAACAGTTCAAGCTTAATGACCATATCAAATATAAAGTGTATGTGTACATATATTACCTTTATGCGATAGAGGGGAGCACTAAAATCTTCATTGAATACAAATTCATCCTTATCTTCTACATCTCTCCCTTTTGGTATCTGAAAACATAGGTTACAATTAAAGAAGCTGCATACTGAAAATGCAAAATGATGATGAGGCAAAAAAAAAAAAAAGGATCACACCTTTTGGAGAACCCGAACTTTACCACATGCAAGTGATTGCAGTGTCCGTCTCAATTCTTTATCCTCGATACCAGTGGAATCTTTGATGTCAAGGAAGCTTAATTTTTGTGCGTCATTGAACAACATCAAAACCACACTCTGATGGGCAGCAATAAGTTAGGGGAAAATATAATTATTGATCTCAGATGGTTTCAACTGATAAGCACTGAAAAATGAGATGAAAATGCACCTGAAACAATGACACTGCGAGTTCCTTTTTGCCTTTGGGAAAGTCCACTTTCAAGACACAGTGTCCCAAAGAATTCTGCCACATTAAACGCCTTCCACTGTACTTGCTCAAATAGAACTCTTTAAATATATCCTGTCAGAGGGAGAGGATTAAACAAAGTATTCAGAAAAAAGGGAGAGGATTAAACAAAATATTCAGACTGACATTAAAATATTTACTACCACCACCAACTACATACTAACCTGATACACATTCAGTTCGTGTGGGAGTTTCACGTCCATTGGTGGATATGTAGGCCAATAGCTGTAAATCAACATATTTTACTATCAGAACTACATAAACATGACAAACAACATCAAAAGGCCAGCCTCCCATGCTAGGACTATGGAGCACATGCATGAGATCAGGTTTACAAACCTATCTAAACGGAACATGTTCTACAGAGAGTTTGTATCAAAGCAATGGGGCAAAAAATATTACCCTGTTGTAAGCACATGGACACTCATTTCAATGCCAGAGAGAAGCTTTGTCCTAGCTTGAGATGATTGCCTGAATGAATCATTTATTTCTTTGGATAATTCAATGTCCTACAAAACCAGCAAGTAAAACAGATGTTAAAAGGGTACTCAATCTATATAATGAAATATTGATACTTCAGATGCATCTAACGATACAACTATACAAGTTCGCAAAATAAGATAAGACTAGAAATATCATCATAGTAAAAACAGCTAACGCTACCTTGAACATTCCCTCCAGCTTGTTGGTAAACTGACTTCCACACTCAGTTTTGAGCTACAAACAGAAGCATGTTGGTAAAGTTGTTCTTGTCCACATATGTCAGAACATGTGAAAACAGTTGAAAAGACATTATTACTTTTGTGATCATCGATTTTTCAGCATCTATTGATGCGCTCTTCCCAAGCAGCAACCTCTTAGCTAGATCCTTCTTGTAGAATGCCTCAAATACATCTTTACCCTGCAGATGATGAAATATAAAGCTTGCAATTAAACTATTATATAATATAAATTGAATTTTCCCTTTCAGAGTTAACACTAAAACAATTTTGTTAGTTTCCATTGTTTAACAAATTTATTACATCATACAAAAAAAAATCAAGGGTTTGGCACTTTATCTTTTCATAGAAGCCTAGTAAGGAAGGCTTCTCAGGCTCACCTAAATATTCAAGCCAAAATCACAATGTTATTTTAAGGCACCAACATAACCATGTTTGGGAAGGCCCAAACTTATAACATCCATTGGATAGGATCTGTTTGGTTGCCCGCCCCAATAGGCCAAGCCAAAATTTGATCTCAGTTTGGCAGGTAGCCTCCACTTGGTTCATAACCAGGCCAAAATTTGACCAGCCAAAATTGGGATGACCGCTTTCACAGCACAAGTTTTGCCCAGCTGTGACAGAAAAAAAAAAAAAATTGGCCTGCAAGGTTATTTCCCCCTATACCTTTCTAGTACATAGAGTGCATATTTGAGCAAAAGGGGGCCCATATCTGTAGTGCATCAAACATGCAACTCACGAAGAGAAGTAGAAATTATATTGCCAATCAAGAGGAAATGCAATTTAGTAGTCAAATGAAATAGAATAATAGATCAATAACTTACTTGTATAAACCGAAACAGGACCAAAACTCTATCAAGTATACCCTCCAGCTCTTCTTCTGATGTCCCTTTATTGCCAGCTCGAAGTTTCTCATCAAGAAACTTTGCAATCAATTCCGCAGGTCGGTTCTGTTGTCATAAAACAAGCATGGGACCCATTATTTGAGGGGGACATATAGAACCAAAAAAAACCTAAATTACTCCACCTAGAATGGAAAGCTTATCTACAACAGACTGCAAGTTAACAAAATCAGAGGCAAAATTGTTTGTTATTTTTTAAAGTTGGAAGACTTTGGATGTGGTAATTATCAACACACACAAAATGAATACCTATTTTAGCCATCTTTTCTTATAAAAATGTAGGTCCAAAAGTTCAAGTCAAAACAGATGCCATTATTTCTAGGAGTTGGTTATTTAAGTATAGCATAAGTAAGTTTTTCTGATTCTGTAACTTTCTACATGATCATCACAAAAAATATTTTGGTAAATTGGCAGAAACTATTGGCCAAAGATCTCACATTATAACGACATGGACATCATAACCAGAGAGAATAATAAACAAGATGATAGAAGACAGTAAAAAGACATCTACGGAAAGAATTACATTGACATCAATAAAAAGACAGTAACTGAAACCCCAGTCAAGTAGAACAATAAAGATCAGATCAGACACCTGTCTTAGATTGATAAGGTGCTCAAATGAATCTTTTATGGTATTGGAGAAAGCCTCATTCTTGGCAAAACTTTCTTCCAATATTTTGTCGAGTGATGCCTTAAAATCGAGAAGAAATGGAACTAATTCTCTGTCCTTTTCCTCATCCATAATAATGGCCTGGCCTGTAGCCCGGATATATGAACTAAGCGCTAGTTTTAGCAGCTCAACAGCATTAACCTTCTGGAAAAGGTTGTACATCCTCGAGAGGTCATTTATACGATTTGCATCCATGAGCATAGTGAACCCCTGAAGAACACCAAAAAAACAAGGACCGACATACAAAAGCAGGTTAGTAAAGCATTATTGCAGTTTATGGATATCGAGCCCAACAAGAAACAAAATCACATGCTTGCTCAGGCTACATAAAAGAAATAAATATTATAAAGGCAAATGGTCACCTTCTCAATAATTGCAGATGTATGACGTTCTAGCAATTGCTTTTCAGTAGTTGCGATCAGTGGCTTCCTTGTGTTAGCTTCCAAATATAGAATACACCTTTCATGTTCTTCTTGTAACCTCGACTGCACAGCTCAGGTGCATATTATCAGTTAAATGGTGTGCCTGACTGGTTCTACATGAGCAAATAACATGAAGAACATAAGGAAATCTATCCATCCTTACCTCCACATGCTTCAGGTAGTCTGGAATATCAGATTGCTGCATATATTTAACACCTTCCGTAGCATAAAATTCTGAAGTGCATTCAAGAAAGGGCTTTTCAAAACTCTCAGAATACATTCCAAGAGCAGTAAGCATCTTCAGAAGATGACTAAGTAATGTCCTATCTATTGCTTCACCAAGCCTGATCAGAAAAATGAAAAATTATTGAATAGACATATCTATTATTGACAGGATTATGAATAATTTACGAGGCAGACACTCTTTCAGTTCACAAGCTCAGTTATATAAGATGTGTTCCACACACATGCAATTACCACAGCTAGCACAAGTGAACCACCATTTTTCCACTTATTAGCTAAAAGAAAGCAACATGTCTTAAAGTCCCAGTACACCGTTTCAGTTCCCCCATTCAACATAGCTAGTACCAAATTACACTACAGTACAAGCATGACTTTGGTGGGGAAATAAATGGCCCAAAACATACTAATCAGAATGTCTGGTTAAAAAAATCCCCTCGTCTGTCCCATGGCCAAAGCACAGGTCAAAAGGCCCGGCCCGATTCTCACAGGGCAACGGTGCCCCTGTGTCAGGGTGGGGCAGGGCTTTGGGGGTTTTCTCGACCTGTGTGAAAAGGTCTTCTTCTATCACAACAATGCCCGGGGGGTGGTCTTACCCCCTGCAGGTCGAGTTTTTTTTATGTTCATACGAACTTGGAACACAATCAAGTAACTTGAGGCAAATTGGCAAAACACTATTTTGCCTCAAGGACGCTGAGATTGAGTCGCATGTGAATCTACAAATATTGTAACATTCAATCAAACTAACAGAGTTAAGACATTGAAGATGGCATGTGGGCCAAAGGAAAGGATTCGTGTTTCTTCAATTGTGATAATAGTTGTTGCTGGATCTGTTCATGGGCATCCGTGATCCACACAGCAAAGTGTAGAAAAATCCAGGCCAGGATAAGGCATCAACTTTAAGGTTCATAGGCATGAGCATGCCCTGGGCCAAACCCAAAAGCCACATGAACATACATATCCCATATGTATTTAATATTCTCACTGAAATGTAATTGGAATACTATTTTATTTAGAAAGTGAGAGCAGAATATTAAAGTTGGGGTGTTTCGGACTCTGTTCATGCTAGCCGGGCCCAACCCAGGCCAGGCAAAGCAAAGTCGGGCCTGCAGCAGGCCTGGCTCAGTCATCGCTTGCCAGGATCATGATATGGTCATATAGTCCTATACTGTTCAAGCGGTTCAGATTTGGCATTGTGTTTTCAAAAAAAAAAATGGCATTGTGTAATAGGATTACAAGGATATGGGCATACAACTACGACTATCCATTGCAGATTCGAGTATTATTGACATCATTTGTTCTGTTCTATCTCCATCTCTTCGCATGTTACTTCACATTAAATAAGCAATTTGTCAAAGTCCCTTCCACACTGGATTTTGTAACTGTTTATTGAATTAATGTAAAGAATACACAAAAATATGTAGGTTTGGAGACTGAATGCTACAGATTTTGCGTTAAAGGCATACCATCTTAAATTCTCAATATACAAAAATATAGGTAATTTCCAGATTTTGATTTGAAAGAATCATGACCTATATTATATGCAATCAACTGTAAAGTAAGTCTGGCCTTGTATCATCGATTAATCACAAGACAAGTTCACAAAGAGTAATAGAATAGACCATGAAGTACACATATCACTAACAGAACTTATCACAGAAAAACAAGCATACCTCTCACTCTCGATCAATCTGAGAAGTCCAGTTACAGTTTTGTGTTCAATCTCCGGGGACAGTGATAGATGCTTGCGGAACAGTTGCAGCCCCATATCCCACACTGAACAAATATTCGCTACATTCTTGACATATTTTACATCAAGAAGTAAAGCAATACCACGAATAATCAACATCTGATCACAAAAATCTTGCCATGTTCTTTGGACCAGAGACAAAAATACAACCAAATCTGGGCTTTGGCCTACTAATGCTGATATTTTTTCAGCTATGTGTATTTCACATTCTTTCTTGATTCGTTCGTAT
Organism: Miscanthus floridulus; assembly: GCF_019320115.1. Taxonomy (NCBI): domain Eukaryota; kingdom Viridiplantae; phylum Streptophyta; class Magnoliopsida; order Poales; family Poaceae; genus Miscanthus; species Miscanthus floridulus. The sequence goes on along the minus strand of NC_089580.1, from coordinate 33,821,597 downwards.
AGGTTTGCCCCTAGCTTGTGTAGACAAAGATCACCAGCAGCCTGCAGTACAAAAACAATTATAAAGTACTCAAATGCTAATGTGGAGGCATGAATATTACAGTGTCAGCAACAGAAGTATAACCTGATAGAGTTTCTCAACATCACAAGAAAGTTTCTGCTTGAGAAAAATAGCTGTGATAGCATCCTTCAAAATCGCCCATGTATTCTCTTCGAAGTTTTTTGGCAGTTTTGGTTGACCTAATGAATGCAAGACAGCCAGAATGGCATTTAGACATAGTGCTATGACATTAAGCAAAGGTTGTGGAGAGAAAAACCAATCAACAACAACAACAACAACAACAAAGCCTTGCATACATGTGTTCAATATGAATTTGCCAGCAACTGGTGTGGTAGCAAGTAAAAGGAATCAGCAAATAGTGTGTGCTGAAGGAGAAGTACATCATGATAAAAATGGTTTCAAAAGAATAGAACTCTCATTCCCAATATTGGAGGTTGTCACACATAGGTGCCAACAAATGTCAAGCCATGATACTTGAGGTATAATTAATCAAATAGGAACTGACTCCAGCTCGGGGACCAATACTATGGTACCCGAAGAGTAGTAGCTAATGGTCATCAACATTAATTCATCCGAACAGTCAAGAGCGCGACTACAGCTCCAACCGACCCCAAGGTCGCGGGCTCCGTCTCGCTCGACCTCAAGACCGCGGGCTTCGCCTCGCCCGACCTCAAGGTCGCGGGCTCCGCCTCGCCCGACCCCAAGGCCGCGGGCTCCGCCTCGCCCGACCCCAAGGCCACGGGCTCCGCCTCGCCCGACCCCAAGGCCACGGGCTCCGCCTCGCCCGACCCCAAGGCCACGGGCTCCGCCTCGCCCGACCCAAGGCCGCGGGCTACGCCTCGCCCGACCCCAAGGCCGCAGGCTCCGCCTCGCCCGACCCTTGGGTTTGCGCTCTGCCTCGCCCGACCCCGAGGCCACGGGCTCCATCTCGCCCGACCTCAAGGCCGCGGGCTCCGCCTCGCCCAACCCTTGGGTTTGCGCTCCGCCTCGCTCGACGGGGTTCCATACCGCCGCCAACCACTCCAGGTCCAAGCATATGGGCCTGGGTCAAAACTCTGACACCAAGGAAGAGATCGGCACGCCCCAACGTAAGCCGTGGCCATGACGGGCCATACCTGAGGATTCACATCAAGAACAGCGTCGGGCATGCCGGTGTTGTTCTGTCTAACCCTCGTACGAATACTGACAGGCGCATCAGCTCACCACGACGTCCGCCAGGACGGAATGGAGTGCCATGACCGGCAAATGACGCCTACGCATGGCGCCAGTGACGGACAGGGCCGCGATGTGAAGCCGTCCCTGTTAACATCTACAGGGTCGGCGGTACCCGCGTGAAGGAGAAGAAGGACCTGGCGATCCTGGAAGCCTTCCTCTCTCTGTTTCTTCCCCTTTCCCTCCGCTGTAACCCGCGCTTTCCCTTGACCTATAAAAGGGAAAGCAGGGCGTCCCATGAAGGGGAGGCGATTCAAGCCGGATAGACCCGATCGACCCATCGACAGATCGAGCCAGATACACACAAGCGCACGGCTGAGCAGCGACCGAGCTCTCAGCACCCTTTCACTCCTTTCACCAGAGACTTGGGACTTGTCCCTCTCTTGTCCGTTTGTAACCCCTACTACAAACTTTCAGTGCTAGTAACACGAGCAACAGCAATGAACTGGACGTAGGGACTTTCTAGCCGAACCAGTATAAACCTCGTGTCCCCTAAGCACACCATCCGAGCCAGACGCGCAATACTAGAAATTTACTCGTCGGTGGTGACTCGAAACACCGACAATTCCCCTTTGACTAAATTTGGGTGCCTAATTCTTCTTAGTGTAAAACAGATCCTTCTTGGTTGGCTCTCTCTCGTTTATAAGTTAGAAAGACAGATAAACAGTGTGACAAAACAAAGTAAGTACTTGAAATATACAGAAGCAAACAACTAAACACAAGCCGCTCAACAGAAGTATCATGTTTCCTATGGCAAATCCCTCTTCTGATCAGTGTGATGGTATGAACGGGTATAAAATATGAAATGCCCCAAACAATAATCAATTCCCCCCAAAAAAAAAGAAAACCTAAAATGCCATAGTAGGCTACCGAACACCAGTTTTCCAGAAACAATGTACAGATCTAGCCAATTTCCATATTGCGTCCATCAAAGAGCTAATTTTAGGTGGGTCCAGGTGGCGGCTGGGAGTGAGGGATAAGCAAGTGATCTGTGAACTGATAGTTGTTGCTAGTGAATTTTAACCCTAATACCAGGCAACGAAAAAGTTTTGAGCTAGCCTGCGAGCGGCAAATAACATATCCGAAACAACAGGACTGGAATCAATTGCGGCCACATGCCCCCTCAGTGACGACCAATCGCACCAGACTCGCAGAGTAAGCAATTCCGCAGAATAAGATATTGGGGGCGCACCTATTTTGATGCGGAGGGGCTTGCGGGCGGAGGTCGACGGCTGCGGGAGCGTGGCCTTCTTACGGAAGAGGTTGGCGGCAACGCCCGCGGAGGCCGGCGCGCTGGGCGCGGGGAGCTCGTCCTGGTCCACGAGCACCATCTCCGCATCCTCCTCGCCGTTCGTTCGGCCCCCGCCCGTGGCAGCGGCGGCGACGGCGGTATCAAGGTGGATGCCGTTCTTCTCGACGGTCCCTGCGGCAGAGGAGGAGGCGGCGGGGTGCTTGGTCTTCTTCATAAGCGGCGTCGCAGGGGAGGAGGTCGGGGACGGGGATGTGGTGGTGGACGAGAAGAGGCGCTTCGAGGCGGCAGCGGCGGCGTGGGGCTGAGACATGAATCAGGCGCCGACGGGCATGGCGCGGCGGAGGCGGAGGCGGGGGCGGCGTCCGCTGCGGTGATTGGGAGCGAGCCGGCGGTGAGGTGGCGGAGAGGGGACCGGAGGGAGCGAGAGAGATCGGGTTGGGGCGGGGGGAGAAGGGTTTCGCCTCCCTTTTCTTTTCTTTTTTCTCTTTTTCTCTTTTTGATTTTTGAGGTGGGATTTCGGGGTGTGAGAGTGCTCAGACTGAGCCTGTAGCTGGTGTGCAAATGTGGGCCACTGCCCACTGGGCCAGGCGTTCGACGTTGCCTGCAAATGCAACGATGGACGACGGGTGTGTTTGGTAATTTGGTTGGGTGGCCAGCTCCCTCTCCAGATTGAATGCAGCCACCTCCTCGTTTAAAAAGTCAAAAATCAATTTCATCTTTAATTAGGTTTATAAAAAAATAATATTAATATTTATATCTTTAAATAAGTTTACTACTAAAATATATATGACATAATTAATCTACTAATATTTATTAGTAGCATAAATATTAGGATTTTTTATATATTTGGTCAAGATTGTTTTCTCGGAATGTGAAATGGAGACTTAATCTAGGATTGAGAGAGTTTTTTTTTTGTCTTCTTTTGGCCAATAGTCGCGCTCAACTAATACATCGACCATCTCTTGCCTTTGCTATTTGGAGACGGGAAATCCTCTTATTCTCGTGGAACCTAGCTTGTATACATGTGAATCTAGATTTTGCTCACCTCCTTGTGCTTCGCCGTTGTCTGTGTCTTGTCGTTGGCATGTCACCACTCCTTGGGCTTCGCCTCCACCTTCCTGGTTGCCGTCTTTGGATCCACGCTCCGCCTATACCCTCCAACCGTCACCCCATCGCCCACCACCCTAGGATCTATCTTCCACCTCGCCTCCGTCTCGCTTAGCTCCGCATTCAATCTCACGGTGCTCACACCTCTGCCACCACGCTTTTAGCATGTGGATGCTAGAGGGCGTGTCGCATGTGTAGACTCACCTTTGTGTCTGCCCCAATGCTCCGTCTTCATCCTCGTCGTTCTCGTGTCTCCATCTCCACCATAGGCTCGTGCTCGCACCTCCACCCCCTTAACTATCATCGATGAGGAGGCATGGAGGAGAGCCGGTCCGGTGAAGGCCATGTCGCAGAGGAGGTGGCGCTCCGTAGATGAGGCGGCACAAAGAACAACGAGGGGGGAGGGGGAGGTGATTTCAACTAAACCCCACCTTTGCAAGGAAAATACGATCCCATTCAAGCTGTCTAGAAAACCAAACATGTTCTACATAAACTCTGTTTCACTAGTACTAGCAAACCAAGCACAAGCCTCTTTGTGTTAGTAGAGCCAGGGTTGGGCTACCCTGGCTACTAGCTAGCAAGGCCAAATCCTAAACATTAGCCAAGCACACATGATGTCTCTGGCATTCTCGTTCTTCTCCGTAATCCACCTGCCAATATTAAGTGCTACTTGTATAATAAAGAAAAAGAAGGAAACAAAATGTCACATTTTTTAGAAGACGTGGTATTAGATTACAATTTTAGAATGTAAATAAAGGCATAATAAAACATCAAATTAGAATAAATACCTGGAAGAGAGCTTTCTAAAAATGAGCATGCATATATGCTAACATACAACTATACATATTCCCTTTGTCCGAAAATAGAAGTCATTCTCGCTTTTTGAAAAATCATTTTTTTTACTTTAATTAATTTTATATTAAAAAATAATGATATTTATAATACATAGTTAGTATTATTTGAAGTCATAATTCTCAAACTGGGCTTTGAGAAAGCTTTCGACAAATTAGAGCATGAGGTTATATTGCAAATTCTTAAATATAAAGGATTCTCTTCAAGATGGATAAATTGGATTCATAATATTTTGAGCTCAGGTACTTCCTCTGTTCTACTGAATGGTATTCTTAGAAAAGGATTTGAATGCAAAAGAAGGATCAGGCAGGGTAACCCACTATCACCCCTGTTGTTTGTATTAGCAGCTGATCTTCTATAGTATGTTGTCAACAAAGCATGGCAGATGGGTATCCTCAAGCACTATGGGGGTATGGCCCCCGGTATCCACAAGACAAGACATGGGTCGCACCATTAGAGGTGGCCCATCCCACAAGATCAAGGCGTGCACGGCGCTGCTCGGCGTGCACTGCAAGATATTGTATAGTACCAAATAGGCTACTTTCCTTGTAACCCTGCCCCTCCAGAGTATATAAGGAGAGGCAGGGGTCCCCTAGCGGACAAGATACATACATCTACACAACGATCGATACATCTCAATGCAATATATCAGAACATAGGATGTAGGTATTACGTTATACTAACGGCTGAACCTGTCTAAATATTGTGTCTTGGTGCTTGTATTACCATCTTGCTCCTGATCTCGCTCATCTCTACGACAAATCTACCATCGTGGGATACCCCTCGGTGGACTACCGAGCATCTTTTGTCGACAATTGGCACGCCAGGTAGGGGTGTGCGCTTGATCCATGGCGAGCTAGATGGACCTCAAATCAACAACGCGTTCTGGTCATCAATCTCGTGGAGATCCATGCCGGTCCACGGCAATGATTCATCGCTGGCTACATCAGCACCTACGACTGCAGATCCGATCTCGGAACCACCTCTGAGGCCACCTTCATCAACAACTCGCCTCCCACTTCCTCGCTACTAGAGGAGGCAGATCAACAACGACGATCTAATCGTATCAATCGATTAGGTTGGTCAGGAACTCGTTGATTGCCTCTCTATCACCGAATCGGCTCTAGACACTCTGGTTCAGCGCCGACCACCCTCCAATCTAGATCTATCGGAAACTACTCAGGAAACTCCAGGGATTATAGCCCTACCCTTCGGGTTCACCAACGCCGCCACCGCTTACCAACATGTCCTAAGGGGCAGATTCGCTGACCAGGTTGAAGACATCCATCCTCTCGCCAACCAGATAACGCCATATGTTGTCGACTAGACTTTCTGTCTAAAGCTAATTCATGTTTTAATATTCTTCTAAATATTCTCTAATCTTCGTATATCACCATGACGTTTCTCCGAGCTGTTTTTCCATGTTTGCTCTCCAAACGATTTTCCAAACCCCCGAACAGTCCTGTTGATGCTCGGACACCTCTAGAGATGGTCCTGTCTCTAGCTCCTCCCTACACATGCACGAGCGTCTGCCCTCTGCGTTATGGATGGTCGGCAGTGGCTCCTTAGCGACGCTTGTTCCTCCTACACGTGCATGGGCTCCACGCTCCGCGTTATGGTTAACAAGCTAGCTAGGGCTGGAGACTCAGCTACACACTAACTGTTCGAATGGTTTATATTAAATACATCTTCGCTCCAACGGATCACCAAGCTACATATGCTATTTTTTTCTTTGGAGTTTATATATTTTTACATCATGTACTACCCGTTCTACATGTTTATATTACAGGGTCATCATCCAGATGATCGGACCACCTGGTGCTCAGACTTCTCCACCGATCAACTAGTCAAACCGCTTGGTTCATGGACTCTGTCGCCGACTAGTTGATCGGACTGTTCGCTAGTCGCTTCTACTCAATGCTCACTTCGCTGCCGACCAGTTGACCAGACTGTTCATCGCTCGTGCTTCATCGCCGGCTACGTCGGTTACTCCTCGGCGCTTGGATTCTTCGTGCTCGAGGACTAAGTGGGCACACTTCACCGCACGGATGTCACCAGCTATGTCAGGGACTCCTCAGTGCTCGGACATCACCAGCGACACTGGAGACTCCTCGCTCCTTGGTGCTCAGTCGTTGATAGCGACGCTAGGGACTCCTCGATGCTCGAATATCGCCAGCTACACCGAGGACTCCTCGGTGCTCGGACCTCGCCAGCTTCGCTAGGGACTCCTCAGTGCTCGGATATCGCCAGCAACGTCGGGGACTCCTCGCTCCTCGATGCTTAGACATCGCCAGCGATGTTAGGGACTCCTCGCTCCTCGGTGCTTGGTCATCACCAGCGACACGGAGGACTCCTTGCTCCTCGGTGCTCGGACATCACTAGTGATGTCGAGGACTCCTCGCTCCTCGGTGCTCGGACATCGCCAGCGACGTCGGGCACTTCTCACTCCTCGGTGCTCGGACGTCGCCAGCGACGCCGGGGACTCCTCGCTCCTCGGTGCTCGGATATCGCCAGCGATGCCAGGAACTCCTCGCTCCTCGGTGCTCGGATATCGCCAGCGACATCGGGGACTCCTCGCTCCTCGGTGCTCGAACATCACCAGCAACATCGGGGACTCCTCGCTTCTTGATGCTCGGACATCACCAGCGACGCTGGGGACTCCTCGCTCCAAGGTGCTCGGTTATCGCCAGCGACATCGGGGACTCCTCCCTCCTCGGTGCTTGGACATCGCCAGCGACACCGGGGACTCCTTGCTCCTTAGTGCTTGGTTATCGCCAGCTTCACCAGGAACTCCTCGGTGCTTGGACATCGCCAGCTACGCTGGGGACTCCTCGGTGCTCGGTCATCGCCAGCAACGTCGGGGACTCCTCACTCCTCGATGCTCGGACCTCGCCAGCTTCGTTGGGAACTCCTCGGTGCTCGGACATTGCCAGCTACGTCGGGGACTCCTCGGTGCTTGGTCATCGCTAGCGACGCCGGGGACTCCTTTCTCCTCGGTGCTCGGACATTACCAGCGATGCTGGGGACTCCTCGCTCCTCGGTGCTCGGTCATCGCCAGTGACGCCAGGGACTCCTCGCTCCTCGATGCTCGGTCATCGCCAGCAATGTCGGGACTCCTCGCTCGTCAGTGCTTGGCCATCACCAGCGATGCTGGGGACTCCTCACTCCTCAGTGCTCAGATATCACCAGTGACACCGGGGACTCCTCGCTCTTTGGTGCTCGGTCATCGCCAGCGACGCTGGGGACTCCTCGCTCATCGGTGCTCGGATAGCGCCAGTGACACCAAGGACTCCCTTGCTAGTCGGATCTTGCTACATCTCATCGGTGTGCTATAAAGCTGCTCCATGTTGTTCAGATCAAGGTGTTGATCTTGGGCAGCACATCTGGAGTCTTGATATGCGCATGTCAGACGACATCGGCAAGCTTTTAGACTTCTTTTCCTTTGACCCTGCTACAAGATTCATTCTTCATCTAGCAGGCTCAGGAACTAAGTGGGCACATTTTACCTTACGGTGAATGTGCTTTTTCTCATCTCGTGGCTATGCCTAGGGACTGGCTACCTGCTCGGCTAGTCTTCTACTTTCTGACCCTGGCACCACATGACTACGTCATCTACTGTCAGGCTTGAGGACAAGCTGTGGGGGTATGGCCCCCGGTATTCACAAGACAAGACATGGGCCGCACCATCAAAGGTGGCCCAGCCCACAAGATCAAGGCATGCATGGCACTGCTTGGCATGCACCACAAGATATTATATAGTACTAAATAGGCTACTTTCCTTGTAACCCTACCCCTCTAGAGTATATAAGGAGAGGCAAGGGTCCCCTAGCGGACAAGATACATACATCTACACAACGATCGATACATCTCAATGCAATATATCAGAACACAGGATGTAGGTATTACGTCATATTGACAGCAAAACCTATCTAAATCTTATGTCTTGGTACTTGTATTACCATCTTGCTCCTAATCTCGCTCACCTCTATGACAAATCTATCATTGTAGGATACCCCTCGGTGGACTGCTGAGCATCTTTTGTCGACAAGTACCCTCTTAGTGACACCTTTGGAGGTGACTTCCCAATTGTGCAGTATGCTGATGATACTCTTCTCATCTTGTCTACAGATGCTAGAACCCTTTTTAACGTCAAATGCTTATTAAGATCATTGTCGGTGTTTCGAACAAACACCAACTAGTAAATTTATATTTGTTGTACGTTAGGCTCGGATGGTGTACTAAAGGACACAAGGTTTATACTGGTTCGGGCAGAATATCCCTATGTCCAGTTTGTTGCTGCTCGTGTTATTAGTAACGAAAAAGGTTCATAGTAGGGGGTACAAACGGTTGAGAGAGCGACAGGTCATAAGTCTCTGATAGAAGGGTCGAAAGGACGTCAAGAGCTTAGTTGCTGCTTGGCTATTTGTTGTGTGATGTGTCATGTTTGAAAATTGATCCATCCCCTTAGTGGGGTGCCCTGCCCTCCCTTTTATAGACAAGGAGAAGCAGGGATTATAGATGGGAGAAAGATGAAAAACTAGAGGGTAGAGAAGGTCATTCGAAGGAGCCAGGTCTTCCTTTCCCCTTGTGCCTGCCCTACTGACATGGCAGATCATGTTAGGGATGGCATGTTTGCTAATCCTTATAAAGACATGCCCTAGCCTCATTCAGCAAGTGGGTACGTCCCATCCTACACCGATGGATGGTGCGGTGTGCCAGGGAGCCGAGCTGTGACCCTACGAGGAGTTGAGCTGTGACAGCGGCGCAATACGTCTATCACTATAGATGATGTGAGTTCTCTCAGATTATAGTGGTTGTCGTATGTTTATGTCAGGATCCACGCCCAAGGGATGATGGCGGCACCCACAACACTATAGGACAAAAGTCAGCATCTATAATACTATTTGAGCTCTACCATGCCTGGGAAGGCTTAAAGTGCCCGTCCCATCATACCCTAATGATACTTTCTCGTACGCGCATAGGGCATGGTCCTCGGTACTATGGTTGACTAGAGTGTCCTGTCTTACCATGTGCTCATCATCATGAAGGGGTAGGATGCAGACGTCGAGCGAGGCGGAGCCAGCCCTGGAACATTGGGTGAGGCGGAACCAGCCCTCAGCCGTCGGGTGAGGCAGAGCTAGCCCTCAGCTAGCCCTCAGTCATCGAGCGAGGTGGAGCCTGCCCTTCAGCCGTCGGGCGAAGCGGAGTCTGCCCCCAGATGTCGGGCGAGACAGAGTCTAGCCCTCGAGGCTCAAGTGAGGCGGAGCCAACCCTTAGGGGCTAGGCAAGGCGTAGGGCAAGAAGTGTAGTTGCATTCTTGCCTATTCGGGAGCATTAGCGCTTGATGGTTATTAGCTCCATCTCATTGAGTACCCTAGTATTAGGTCCCCGACAGTAACTCTCGAGCCCTCGATGATTCGGATAGAATCACCTGAGGGTGATTTGACTTGCCCAAGGGTGCGCGTGAGCGCAACCGACATGTATAGCCCCTAAGCCTCCCGGTGATTCAGACAGAATCACCCGAGGGGTATTTTAATTTGCTAGAGGGTGCATGCAAGTGTACCCATCGGGTGTAGCCCCTGAGCCCCCTAGTGATTCAGATAGAATTGCCCAGGGGGGTATTTTTGACCCTTCGCGGGTATGGCTATGTGATTTGGTGTTTTTGACAACTGGATAGTTTAAATGGAACCCTGATATCCTGTTCATGGGGATTCATCCTAGGTCAGCCTGGTTGAGACTCGATTGTGGATCGAGACCTCTTTGAGGCTCATGTGCCTGAGTTTTGGCCACTCATGGGCCCATCCCTCGTTGGGACGGCTGTTGGATTTATTGGGCCAGCCCTCAAACTCCTAGGCCCGGACGGGCTAGAGAAATGCTTCTTTGACCCATATCCCCTCTATAGGAAAAGAGTTCTAGTCTGCCTGGGAAGGCGAACCGTCTGGCGCAACTTTGGTGGGAAAGGATAGGGATTGCGGGTGCATATCATGTGATGTGACGCGGTGGTGTGTCGTGGTAGGCTAGGAGATCTAGGAGGACAGTTGCCCTTCTCACATCCGTCGCCCCTATAAAACTAAGGGGTTTGTCCCTAGGGTTCCGTACTTCACCTCCTTGCCTTTGCATCTACAACCTCTGCCACCAATTGCCTGAGCCTCTCGCATCTGCATCGCAACCACTGTCAAGTTTGTGTCCACCCCCCTCCTAATCATTCGATGGAGCCGTGGTGCAGATCCGATATCACCCCTCAGTGCCTAGAGGGCCTCGTTCATCGTGGCCTCCTTTGCCTACTGACCACCGCCGAGGAGTGGCGACTGTCTGGTAATGAGGATGAGCCGTCACCACTCGAAGGCTATGTGGTGTCCTTCGCTTATTTTCATGAGCGGAGGTTTGCCATCCCCACTCATAAGTTCCTTCGGGGGCTACTGGATTACTACAAGGTGGAGTTGCAACACCTTACTCCTAATGGGGTCCATCACATTACGGCGTTCATCACCTTGTGTGAGGGGTTCTTGGGGATTAGTCCCCACTTTGACCTGTGGCGGTATCTCTTCGCTGTCAACCTTTTGAAGAAGTGGGCTAGGAAGTAAGAGCTGAGCGTGCCGATGGGATATGCCGGCATTCATCTCTGTAATAACTAGGTGAACAAATACCCATCAATGCGTCTGTTGACCTCCAATAAGGGGTGGTATTCGCATTGGTTTTACGTCAAGGATGACGTTGCCGCCCCCTTGCTAGCGTTCTCCAAGCGCATCATCGAAGAGGTCCTAGAGTCATGGAAGTGGGGTGTCCTGGACAAAGCCAAGAAGAAGATCAAAGACCATCTTGCCGCCCTCTAAATTCTAAAGGAGAGGGGCATGAAGGGATTGGGGATCATCGGCGCCTACCATATGCGGAGGGTGGCGCCACTAATAAGCCACGCGCTTCCCCTATACCTGATAGGGCCCAAAGCATCGCTCGAAGGGATGACGCTTGTCGATGAAGCGCTCCCCCCTTTGAAGTGGTGCAGCGTATCAAGGAGGCAATGGAGACTTCGAAGGATAATGCCGATGTTGTCCTTGATTTCGTGTATCCAGTGCTGGGGCATCCCTCAATGCGGTCGGAACTGGGGTTCATCGACTTCGTAAGTTCTCTTTCCCCATGCCTCCTTTTTACTTGAATTCCCAACCCCTTGATGCTGACATCGGGATAGCAGGACCAGCTAAAGAGACTCATCTTCTCAGATAGCCCAGCTCTGCTACCGAAGGACCCGCTCATGGCGGTAGCGAATCGCACCATGACCAAGTGGGATAGGAAGATGAAAGAGTTTAAGAGGAAGAAGATGCTATAGAAGCAGTAAGCATAGGAACAAAGAGAGGAGACAGATAGTGATAATGATGATGAGGAGTATGACAAGGTAGTTGCTGACATTGAGTGGGGTGACCTAGGAGGAGAGGACGCGCTGATAGGTGCCCACTTGTCAATGCAGGGACTCTTCCTGTTCCACACCAGGGAAGATGTAGCCATGAGGCCAGAGGAGGCGGGCTAGACCGTTGGCCTATCCTTAGAACCAGTGGGAGCAGATGGATCTGCCACCGCGCCTAGGGTGCTGGTGGAGGGGGCAGTGCCACTGCCATGCCCCACGAGTTGATAGGGGCAGGTGGATCTATCACCACACCCGAGGTGTTGAGAGAGAGGGGTGGCTCTACCGCCATGCCCTCAGAGGCAAGGGAGATGAGCCCCTCTGCTCGGGAGCAGGGGGCAGTCTCAAAATGGTCCCGTCTAGAAGAATTGGAGGAGGAATCTAGGGGTTCGTCCCTAAAACGTTCCTACCGCCCAATAGCGCTAGTGTAAGTCATCGATTCCTCTGTTTTTTTGTTTTTTAGTGTGACCTTATGCCTTTTAACTCTTGTAGGGTCTTGAGATGGGGCCGTTCTATGGCGTTGGTGCCCAAGAAGAGTGTTGCTCTTCAAGCGGGACGAGTGCCATCGCCCAACGTTGCTCCTATTTCGGGCAGTAGCGGAGCCAATGTTGCAGCCTTATTGGCTGATCAGGCACCACCTGTGGTGGCGCCCATGCTCTTGGTGGGTCAAGCAGACGTCGGGGCTAATGAAGCGCCCTCGGGTGTCGCCGAGCAAACAACGGCGGAGGTGACTCTGTCGCCTACGTCAGAGCGGACGCAGCTACCGCCCACGCTTGTGGCACCCTTTGTGGTGGGCGTGGCACCACAAGTCGAGGCCCCAGCATCGCAAGCGGAGGTGGCCATGACCATGACAAGCGAGGCATAGCCGGACGTAGCCATGGTGGTGTCCGAGGGAGCAGCGCGATCCATGCCACCGGCGGCCTAGGCGACGACACCCGAGGCCGGTCGGACGGAGGGGGACATGGCCGAAGGGTCCTTGGGCATCATGGTGGTGGTGGAGAGGACAGGCGGGGGGTCGCCCTTGGCCCTGATGTTGGGGGGCAGCCGCTCGCCCATAGGGGGTCAGCCGCCGCTCTAATGGATGGATCCTCAAGACCCAACATCGACTCTCTTCTCACTCGATGATGCTACCAAGAGCATAGAGCAAGAGAGTCTCAATGAAGGGATCTTGGCTATGGTGGATGTCTTGAACTAGGCTAGGGGTGTCCTACATGACATCATCATTCCCACTGGCTGGGTATCTATTTGATCTTCCCTCTCGCTTTCTTCTTTCTTCATGTATTTTTGTATTTTTGACACTGGTCTTCTTTTCAGTCCCTCATTGCTCATAGCTAGGAGAAATCTTGATTCCTCTGCCAGTAGGAGGTGGAATGGGATCACCTCACTGAGGAGGCCCAGCTATGTAGAGATGTGAGCGCCTAGCTTGCTACCGCCCAACAGCGAGAAGCTGAGGCGCGTCGGGACGCGTAGGAGGTCCATGGGATGTTTTAGGATCTATCGGTGAGGGTGCAGCAGGACATGGACACGGCTGTCAAGGTCTAAAAGGAGTGGAATGAGCTGCTCTAGAAGGATGCCGAGGCCTACCAATGGGCCATCGACCTCCTAGCTGAGCTGGAGAGGGAGCGGGATCTCAAGCTGGAAGCCAAGGAGAGGTCCGCAACCCTGTAGCAGAAGCCAAATCTAGATGCTAAGGTGGTTGCCTGGCTATGCAGGGAGCAAGACGAGCTGCGCTAGACTATAGAAAGACTCTGCTCGAAGCATGACATGGTCCGCAAGTAGCACAGCCAGGTCGTTCGAGAGCGCGACGAGGCACGTTAGGGGGTTAGCTCCCTCTGGGCGGATCTTGGAGCCATGGTGGCCCGAAGGCTGGAGGTTGAGAGCGTCTCTACCGATCTAGGCATGGAGCTTGCCAAGGTGCAGGGGATTCTTTAGGCTAAGAGTGATGAGCACGATCTCCTGTGTGCTATCATTGGGTGGTTTTCAATGACCTGGGGGTGGCGTGGCCAGAGGAAACCAGCTCACTTGCGGCCCATGTCGTAGATATTACAGCGCGGGTGCGCCATCTTAAGGAGAACACCTTTCATGCCGAGATCACCCAATCCTTTGTTGTTGCCTACTCTCATTATTATCAGGAAATTAACTTGGAGGTAATGAGCCTCGAATTCACGTCTAGCTACGAAGCCTCCAAGCTGGATGAGATTGAGAAGGCGGTGACTCCTATTGTGCAGAACCTAGTGGATAGGATGAAAGACATAGTTCTCCCCCTGAGGAGGTAGTTAGTCGAATGAGTTTGATAAATATTTATCTGTAATCTATGGACAAGTGTTGGTACTTTTGTGTTCGGAAATAGATTCGTAATTTTGTTTTGCAATTTTGTTTCATTTGTTTGATCTTACTTTCTTCTCTTTTGCATTCGAGAAAAAAGGTTTATGCAATATGACCCTTCTATTCATTAAGACCATAGGGCCTGAGGTGTACAAGGGGGAAATTTCGATTATGCTGGTGAGCAAAGTTATCGTAGCCGTTGGGGCGTGGGTTTTTTGTAGTCTTACCAGGCATGCTCGTTTATCTATTCCCACAAACCTTGTCGCTAACCTTAACGTGAGGAAGAGGTCTGACACAACGATTGTTTCAAAAAAGGAGGTATTCGTACCTTTATCAGCCCCCGAGTGAGATCCAACCCCTTGCGGTCGCTGGGGTCGGATGTTACTGGAGACCAAAGCGAGGGTAGTGAACTTACTCTTGTATTTGCACATACCCCTTACTTAGGATTTTAGCAATCATTCCATGACTGTGCGTTTAGTCTCATTGCTGGCCTAGCCTCCCCTGAGCCCCCGCGCATGGTGGGGATTCGATCATGGTTCGGTTCATTTTGTGACTGTCGCTCCGTTCGTGGTTTTCGCAACTAGAGGGGTTGAGGCAATGTCACGTGCCTCGATGGCTCGAGGGACGCGCTTGATAAGCTCGCTAATAGGGATGTTCAAATGGAATCTGGTCCCGTCGCTTGTGATAGGGTTGGCAAAGCCCTCGGGTGGCATTCCGTTGTTCCATAACCCGCCTTCCAATAGATTCCTCCTTAATGGGGATTCTATGGGCTCGGCTAGAGGCTAGATTGAACTAGAAGGTTGAGATGACCCTATCCTCATCTATGCGGGTTGGGCAAAGGCCACTGAGGCTCGTCTGTGTTTTCTCCCCTGACTCTTGTTCAATGCGAGGCGGCCTCGGGCCCTTCATGGGCCAGCCATCGAACCTCGGTCTCTCGATCTAGGATCGGGCGACTCGAGCACCTAAGCACTTAGGGTCCGATAGGGGTCGGCCATGTTTCACGTGTCACCCCATCCTCAGTTTCAGCAACCGAAGGGGATGAGCTAACGACACTTGCCTCGATGGCTCGAGTGTCGCGCTCAATGAGCTCACTAACGGGCATGTTCATGTGGAATCTAGGTCCGTCATTCGCTGATGGGGTCGACAGAGCCCTCATGTGGTATTCCACTACTTCTTAACCCGCCTCCCGGTAGATGCCCAAGCCGTTCAATAGGCTTAGGTGGCTCGTTGGCCTCTGAAAGGATCTAGGATGTCGCCTAGAGGGGGGTGAATAGGCGTTTCTGAAAAATCAACACCTTTAAATGCGGAAACGATTAGTAATAGGAGTTTCCAAAATGGAAACTCCAAACCAAAGTAATACCACCCCTCACAAGTTAGCCACAAAGTATATAAAAGATACTAGATAAACCTAGGGAGCCAAACAGCGGCAACCAAAAAGTTGAATCAAAATGCACTAGTCAGTTAATGTCGGAAGTCCCGACAGATTGGGTCAGAACTTCCGACGTGTCAGAAGTCCCGATGTTTGGGTCAGAACTTCTGACGTGTCAGAAGTCCTGACAGTTTGGGTCAGAACTTCCAACGCAAACTGTCAGCACTTCCGACCCCTACGGGAAATGAACTACAAGTGCTAAAATGAACTTTGTGATGCCGATAACTTACAAACCCACTTCCTAGTGGTAAGGTAAGGTGTTGGGTCACTCTCTTGACGTTGATAAGCCACCACTCCGTAGATCTAGGCCCAAACCCTAAGAAATAGCTAGAGAGAGGAAGATAACCAAATACATGTAAATTCGAGCAAATCACAACAACAACAAGCACGCGGGAGACAAGAATTTATCCCGAGGTTCGGCAGCCCCACAAAGGAGCTCCTACGTCCTCGTTGTTGAGGTGACCACTTTGGTCGGAGTCTCTTCCACCTCCTTGCCTCACTCAAGGATACCACAAAGGTCACTTGAGTTTCTTCACTAGAAAACAAGGGTAATACAAACTTCCCAAGGCTCTTCCACAAGATGGAAGCTCTTGGGCGACGCCTCGCCGGCTAGGGGAAAATCCCCAAGAGTAACAAATGCAAATCAAACCGGCTTGACGAAGAAATCAAGTGCTCAAGCTTGCTCAAAGTGTTTTTCTCACTCAATCCACTCTCCAATCACTCAAACCCTTTAGGAATTGAAGTTGGAGGCAAAGGAGAGAAGAGTGGCGAGCCTAGAATGCTTGGGGGCTGTTTTGGCCGAGTGTTTGTTGCAATGAAATGAGTGGGCAACGGTTAGAATGGAGGAGACGGGTATATATACTCCAAGGCAAAATCTAACCGTTCAGATCTACGTCGGGAGTTTCGACACAGATCTCGGGACTTCCGACGTATGAAGAAAACACTGTTCATGCGAGGTCAAAGTCCACTCGAGACAGCCAACATCGGGACTTCCGACGGTCGGAACTTCCAACGAACGTTGGGACTTCCGACGTGCACAGTCAGCAGGTCAGTAGAACCATCGATGCCGGGACTCCCGGCTTGGGTCGGGACTTCCGACTGTCGGGAGTTCCGACTCATGTCAGGACTTCCGACATCCATAGTCATCGCACAGGCAGTGACTGGGAGTCAGCACTTCCGGCAAGAGTCATGACTTCCGACTGTCGGGAGTTCCGGCTTACGTCGGGACTTCCGACACCGACAGTCACAGAAAATTATTCTATGTGCTCGTGAAGTGCTAGAGTGTCTCTCTTTTGATTTAATTATTATGCTTGAGCACTCTATCTTCCTCAGACCACCTAAACTTGCATCCCTCTTAATAGTACAGCATACCTATTAACTCAAGATCAAAAGAAAAACAAAATTAAACCTTTTGAGTTGATCTTCTTTAAATTGATGCCGTGTCTTTCAATCTTCATCAAGTGAGGGTGTCAACATGTCAATATTGAACTTTTCACTTGAGCATAGCCATCTTGAGCATGTGACTTGATTCCATTCATCAAATATGAATAACTCCAAATGCATCAAGTCACTTTAATCAACTTGTCCAATATAGATTTGATCCTTCACATCAATATGACCATCTTAGCTTGATTAGTACCTCAACTAAATGCAAGTACTTTCTTCTTCACCCTAGCTAGGTTCTTCGGCCGCCAAGCCGTCGCTTGCCCTTCACCCTTGCTTAGTACCTCGAAGCCTTTCCTTGCTATCTTCACCATCTCAAGCCATTAAGTCACATCTTGTGTTGAATCATTCATTCATATGTATTATTATCTTTTTCATTTCAATTTAGCAAGCTTCAAATATGAGACCAATCCATATGCAATCCCTTATGTCTCATTAATTAAATCTTACAAGCTTGCTTTCACATAGAACATGGAAATCCCACAATAAATAAGCCTTTGCATGAATTCCATTTGCATTATTGTCTTGTGCTTGAACTAGATTGTTTATACAACAACACATCATTTTGGCTTTCATTAGGTACCTGTGAGATAACCTATTACCTGTCCACACTTAGCAAATGGGTTAGTTCTTTAATCACGTTGTCATTCAATCATCTAAAACCCACTAAAGGGCTAGATGCACTTTCAATCTCCCCCTTTTTGGTGATTGATGATAACTTGATTAAAGCTTACAAAATGATATAAATATTTAAACTTTTGGGTTCAATGATTTATGAGAGGCTCTCCCTTAACATGTGCTTATGATTAGAATTCACAAAATGACCTCAAATGTCAATTGCACATACTAGAACATACAGGAGACTCCCCCTAAATCATTGTATCCGTGGGGTGCATGTGTGTGTGACAAAATTAAACCGTGATGCATATGACAAGATATATCACACAAGAACAAATATAAAGGCATCACATCAAATATTTTCATTCTAGCATGCATAGTCCTTATGAAAATAAATATAACACATGTAATTCACACATAGCACTCATTACACATTTTCTCAAGTCTAGAAACCACCGATATATAAAAAAGATCATATCTCAAGAGATACATAGATAAAGCATAAGTGAGTCTCATTTCTCACATGATACAATCTATCTCAAATCCAAGATACATCAATGAAGCTCAAAAACAAGAAACGACAGCCTGTAGTACATATCTTCAGGTACAAAGATAAGCAAATGAGACTATCCTGAAGCTTTAATCAGTCTCTCTCCCCCTTTGTCATCTATCACCACAAAGGTCCAACAATGACATACTAAGGACAAAGGGGCTACAAGCTGTCACACAAAGCACAAAGGGTGCTTAAGGTTCAAACTTTGTACTAATCTCTCCCTTTGTATTAAACTCTCCCCCTTTGTCATCTTAAAGAGGTTGTACTTGTCACTTGTTTGCAATTCAAAATAGATCAAGTACATGGGTTTACTAGCTCATGAACAAACTCATACACTAACCACTAGATCATATAATCATTCAAGCAATAGTGGTAGTCTATGAATCAAAAAATTTTCATTTATAATGCATGATCCTATAAGCATGTACTATATGCACTAACCGCATACTAGTAAGGGATGAAAAATGATCATGCACAATACAATGATACCTTTGCTATATTGGAGAGGAAGATAGTCATATAGATTTCAATTCATTTCTCCAATAGCACCATGAAGTCCAATTATAAGCTTGGTGAAGACCAATAGATACCAATTCTTTGAATTCCTATTCTTCACCCATATGAATTGAGAATCACTAATGATCAAGTGCACTCTTCTTATTGTGGTTGGCTTGCTTCTTCTTTGATCATTGCTTGCTTGAGAGAACTAAAAAGATGCACCACTTGTAATACCACTTAAAATTTTATGACTTGTTCTCTTTTGGGTGTTGCTTGCTTTCTAGACCAATCTCTTGATTTTCTTCAACCAAGTACCTCAAATGTCCCTTTAGATTACCACTTTGATTTTAGCCATCCAAGCCTAGGATAAAGTGACCTCTCTCCAAAGAACCATCATTGATACTCACTTGAAATAACTTAAAAGAAAATCACTTGATCCACTTGAAAGATTTTGTTTGATTGATCCATATTGTTGGACTTAATTTGATGAATAACTTTGAATCCTTCTTTAAGTCCTTTTCTTTCTACTTGTTTAAGTCCTTTTCTTTCTATCAAAAGATCTCCAATTATCACTAGAACTTAAACTCCATCTTCATCTTCATCTTGGTCTTGCTCTCTAGCTTGAGTACCAAATGTGTACCAGATACACTCTTCAAACAAATTGTCTTGTACTCATCATTTGTCATGCTTCTATCTCAAACCAAAACCAAAACATAGGTACTTCAATCACTTATAGATATGATTCTAATTTGAGGACCTTTGAATCTAAGTGACTTTTGATCAATCCAATAATTGTCACTTTCCTGGCAGATTCTGTACTCTTCAAAGAATAAATCATATCTCCCAAAGTACATATCCAAAAACTACAAAATTTGGTGAAGATGTGACACACTAAGCCTTCTAGTAGCTGTAAAAATTTTAACTTCTTTTGACTTCTATATTGCTACCAGATTTCATATCTTTCCACACTGCTACATGCTGAAAACTGCTGCACTATAGCTGACAAGATCTACTCCAAATCCGAAGTATCACTTATCCAAATCTCATGAAATTTGCACAGCAACTAATACCATAAATGTAGAGCATACAGACCAAATTTGAAGCCAATACAAATAGATTTGGTTGCTCAAACATGTCAATGATCACTGCTAGCTCAGATTTTCAATATTGGACAGATTTTAATAATTGAGCTATTTTTCTCCAAATTGAACCAAACTTGAAATCAACTTGTTTGAATACTCTCACAAGACATATGTCCATTCAAACCACTTACTAGAAGAAATCTTATGAACATATCCAATCAAACCAACTTCAAACTTGATTACTTAAGCATTTAATCCATTCAAACATCTCATAGCAAGCAACATATGCATATATATATCCAATTCAATTAACTCATATGCACCTAAATAAACTTTGATCAACAAGAGATATACCTTGATAGCCTATGATCATCTTTGCAAGCTTCAACTTCACTTATTTGCAGGCCTTCAAATATATCAATAAATTCCCACAACTTGAATATGACACTTATATGTTGATAGCATATGGACTTCACTCAATTTTAACTTGGCATTGGGATAGAATTGCACTAGGTTTCAATACTTGACTCAACATAAGATGAGCAATAATAATTTCATTGAATCAAGTCTCCAATGCCATGGTACCTACAAACGATCATCCACTTTTCGATGGTACCCCCAAACTAGTTTGGGTCCTCTCATGTTAGATGCAACATACTTAGCCATAGCTTTAGTATGAATAGCGGAATTTTTTTGCAATACTAACCAATAAGGTACAATAACAAACCTTCCTAGGCATAAAATTTGCATCAATTGAAATAGGCTTAGGATTCTCACTTAGGGGACATGAATTAGCCAAGAATTGATTTTCTCTTTTTTAAATATTTGGCAAATTTATGATTTTCAAAAACTTGAGAGAGATTTTAGACGGACATAGGGATTTTTATGGACTTGAGAGAACCATGTCACATGTGATTAGGCAAATAATCAACCAAGGGTAGCAATAATCACAATATGACATGACTAGGTCACAAAGACCCAAAAACCACATGATTTTCAAAAACCACACCACCTACACATGCTAGTTAGGGATTTTGAAAAACATCTATCCTATATCACACTAATGCACACACTAGCATATAAAGGGCCTTAGATGCACTTACAATGCATGTATGTAAATACATACCTTTGCCTTGAGCCCACAATATCACCACTGAGATAATACATGGCATGACAACATCATGTTGACCTCACTTGTCAAATAATCATACCATATATGAAATCAATTTTCATCCAAAGGACTACAAATAATACTAGATAAATTTGTTAGTCCACAGTATCACCACTGAGATAATACATGGCATTACAACATTATGTTGACCTTACTTGTCAAATAATCATACCATATATGAAATCAATTTTCATCTAAAGGACTATAAGTAATGCTAGATAAATTTGTTAGTCCACAATGGTGCAAAATAGAAACTGAGCTCCCCCTAAATAAGTACCACAAGTAATTTGAATGACTTTCAACAAGCACTTTATTCTTTTAAGAATTTGGGAGTCAATTTTCTATTTTGACCCACACAAAGTAATTTGCCATATTTAAATTTTGTTGAGACATACTCACAACCCACTTAGGTTTGATAGATCACAAGCTTCTGAGTAAATTAAGGATATATCAAATCATATGGATCAAACCTCAATTGCATCCCAAATAGTGCTCTGGTTTCTACCATACCAGACACGTCCGGTAGACATACCGGACACGTCCGGTATGTGAAGAACATAAACACTTTTCCTTTCTGCCCTGGCCATACCGGACATGGCTAGTAGGCGCAGGACAGAAACAATTGAAGCGCTGCTTATGATTCTTCGTTTTAGCTCTAGTACTTCTTGTATGCCTGCATCTTAACAAATGCATTGCTCTACTAGAGAGCCATTAAAAGCATCACATGGTAAATATGATAATGATTAAATAAAACTAATTAGTCACTTCCAATTATTTCACAAATATGCTTATTTGTGAGCCATTGAGCACTAAACACAAAGTGGCTATCCTATAAGGTCTTTAGGTACTTGTTACCAATGGTAGAGATGAAGTAAACGATATGGTCATTGATTTATCTTCGGGTCAACCATATATGAGATTATGATAAGAATTGATTGATAGATTGAGTGAATATTTTCAATTTGCTTGCTCAACCACCCCGAAGCTTTCATCTCACCACCAAGTACCTACATTATCAACCTAAGCACATTTTGGTACCCAACTCTTGTTGGGTCCTTTTGGGTTAGTCAACAAGTGCTTAGGCACCCAAATGGCCTTAGTACTAGTTTGTGGTGAACACATCACCTTGCTAGTGCTAACTCCTTTTGTGGTCTTCCTAAGCATATTATTATAAACAAATGTGTTCGGCTTAGGGATGTTACCATTTGGGCAATCATAGCTTAGATGCCCCTTTCTTTTACAAGCATAGCATATGCGACCTTTGTTTGCTTTATGCTTGTTTTGCTTGTATGGACATCTATCAACCTTGTGGCCCATCTCATTGCATCCATAGCATCTTCTTGTTGCAACTTGGGCTACCTTTCTTGACTCTTGATATATTGGGCATTTCTTGGTAGGATGCCCCAATTTCTTGCTCATGAGACAAGCGCTTTGTCCATCACTCTTCACTTGCTTGGCCTCCTTGATTGAAGCCTTTTGAGTGGCGGCTTCAACCTTGTCGGCCCAATTCTTATGTGGACACGTAGCCCACTCATGTCCATACAATCCACAACCATAGCACATACTTTTTCTATGTTTCTTGCTCTTGGTTGTGTTGGCCTTGCTTGAAATGTGATTCCTTTGTTGGGTTTTGAAGGAAGCAAGGTTTGAACCCTTCTCAAGCTTCTTCACCATGTTATCATGGTTATCTTGAGAAGGTTGTGCTTTCTCCTTACCCTTCAATCGAATCACATCTTTCTTTAATCTTTTCATCTCTTCTTTGAGCTCTATGTTTTCTACAAATTTTTGCTCAATCGAAGATTGGCTTGCTTGAGAAGCACACTCATTAGCACAAGAAATATTCAATTGAGATTGTGTACAAGTGAGTGTGTGAGTAGGAGGTTGAGATGATTTTACCGTTGTAATCACAACCTCATGAGCCACCTCAAGCATGATGCTTGATTCTACTAATTCTTCATGAGAGCACTTGAGATGAACATAGTTTGCTTGTAGCACATTATATTTGCTTGAGAGTTCATCTAATTTTGCCTTGAGCTCAAAGTTTTCCTTCTCTAGTTGTGAAACACTAGAAGAGGAGTTAGTAACTAAAGCATGCTCAATTGATAATTTTTCATACCTCTCATTTATGGCCTTTAGCTCTTGCAATTTGGAGATGAGAAACTTTTCTTGATTTTGAAGCGATTGCTCTTGTTTCTCATTCTCTTTCTCTAGCTCATCATTCTTCTCAACTAGCTTCATGAGAATGACCTTGTCTTTGTTGCTTAGATGATCAAGAGTGTAGCTATCTTCAATTTCAATATCACTCTCTTCTTGATCATCTACTCGTGCTATCTCCTTGGCTTGATCTTTCTTGCTAGCCTTCTTCTTGCTTTTCTTGGCCATGAGACACAAGTGATGAGTATCATGAGATACTGAGGTTGACTCATCACTTGGCCACCACCGGGCTTGAGCCTCATCATCATAGACTGCCTGCTGTCCGGCTGCCTCAGCCATACCGAACGCATCTGGTAGGGATACCGGACACGTCCGGCATGCGCTTGCAGATAGCGCAGTCACCTCGGCTTGCACCTCTTGCTCCGGCTCAGCGCTCTTGAGATCTTGTGAGGCTTCTTCGCTGCATGAAGACATAATGGACATATTTTCCATTGACTCGACCTCAAGTGCATCATCGCATTTGGATTTTCCATATAACTCAATGAGTTTGGTCCAAATGAGATGAGCACTCTCCGGAGGTGGTTGTCCATTGAATATTGCCTCATCTTGAACCTCTGTACTCAATATACTTAAAATGATATTAATAGCTTGAGCATTTAGTTGCACGCATATCTCTTCCTCTTTTGATAAATTTTTATAGTTGCTCCAATCAACTATAGGAAGAGGTATGCTTGTAAACACAATATGCTCAACAAGAGGACTAATATCTCTAAAAGCATTGAGTACATGAATTGACCAAGATAGAAAGTTTGAACCATCATTTTGGAGAAGCATTGGCTCCAACTCGATAGGCGTCAACATCCTTTTCTCACGGCGGTGAAGCTTTGGGTGAGAACCTCGCTCTGATACCAATTGAAAGGATCTAGGATGTCGCCTAGAGGGGGGTGAATAGGCGTTTCTGAAAAATCAACACCTTTAAATGCGGAAACGATTAGTAATAGGAGTTTCCAAAATGGAAACTCCAAACCAAAGTAATACCACCCCTCACAAGTTAGCCACAAAGTATATAAAAGATACTAGATAAACCTAGGGAGCCAAACAGTAGCAACCAAAGAGTTGAATCAAAATGCACTAGTCAGTTAATGTCGGAAGTCCCGATAGATTGGGTCAGAACTTCCGACGTGTCAGAAGTCCCGACGTTTGGGTCAGAACTTCCGACATGTCAGAAGTCCTGACAGTTTGGGTCAGAACTTCCAACGCAAACTGTCAGCACTTCCGACCCCTACGGGAAATGAACTACAAGTGCTAAAATGAACTTTGTGATGCCGATAACTTACAAACCCACTTCCTAGTGGTAAGGTAAGGTGTTGGGTCACTCTCTTGACGTTGATAAGCCACCACTCCGTAGATCTAGGCCCAAACCCTAAGAAATAGCTAGAGAGAGGAAGATAACCAAATACATGTAAATTCGAGCAAATCACAACAACAACAAGCACGCGGGAGACAAGAATTTATCCCGAGGTTCGGCAGCCCCATAAAGGAGCTCCTACGTCCTCGTTGTTGAGGTGACCACTTTGGTCGGAGTCTCTTCCACCTCCTTGCCTCACTTAAGGATACCACAAAGGTCACTTGAGTTTCTTCACTAGAAAACAAGGGTAATATAAACTTCCCAAGGCTCTTCCACAAGATGGAAGCTCTTGGGCGACGCCTCGCCGGCTAGGGGAAAATCCCCAAGAGTAACAAATGCAAATCAAACCGGCTTGATGAAGAAATCAAGTGCTCAAGCTTGCTCAAAGTGTTTTTCTCACTCAATCCACTCTCCAATCACTCAAACCCTTTAGGAATTGAAGTTGGAGGCAAAGGAGAGAAGAGTGGCGAGCCTAGAATGCTTGGGGGCTATTTTGGCCGAGTGTTTGTTGCAATGAAATGAGTGGGCAATGGTTAGAATAGAGGAGACGGGTATATATACTCCAAGGCAAAATCTAACCGTTCAGATCTACGTCGGGAGTTCCGACGCAGATCTCGGGACTTCCGACGTATGAAGAAAACACTGTTCATGCGAGGTCAAAGTCCACTCGAGACAGCCAACGTCGGGACTTCCGACGAACATCGGGACTTCCGACGGTCGGAACTTCCAACGAACGTCGGGACTTCCGACGTGCACAGTCAGCAGGTCAGTAGAACCATCGATGCCGGGACTCCTGGCTTGGGTCAGGACTTCCGACTGTCGGGAGTTCCGACTCACGTCGGGACTTCCGACATCCATAGTCATCGCACAGGCAGTGACTGGGAGTCAGCACTTCCGGCAAGAGTCATGACTTCTGACTGTCGGGAGTTCCGGCTTACGTCGGGACTTCCGACACCGACAGTCACAGAAAATTATTCTATGTGCTCGTGAAGTGCTAGAGTGTCTCTCTTTTGATTTAATTATTATGCTTGAGCACTCTATCTTCCTCAGACCACCTAAACTTGCATCCCTCTTAATAGTACGGCATACCTATTTACTCAAGATCAAAAGAAAAACAAAATTAAACCTT
Source organism: Miscanthus floridulus (assembly GCF_019320115.1). Lineage (NCBI taxonomy): Eukaryota > Viridiplantae > Streptophyta > Magnoliopsida > Poales > Poaceae > Miscanthus > Miscanthus floridulus. The sequence continues at coordinate 33,795,908 of NC_089580.1, read as the reverse complement.
TTGAGTTGATCTTCTTTAAATTGATGCCGTGTCTTTCAATCTTCATCAAGTGAGGGTGTCAACATGTCAATATTGAACTTTTCACTTGAGCATAGCCATCTTGAGCATGTGACTTGATTCCATTCATCAAATATGAATAACTCCAAATGCATCAAGTCACTTTAATCAACTTGTCCAATATAGATTTGATCCTTCACATCAATATGACCATCTTAGCTTGATTAGTACCTCAACTAAATGCAAGTACTTTCTTCTTCACCCTAGCTAGGTTCTTCGGCCGCCAAGCCGTCGCTTGCCCTTCACCCTTGCTTAGTACCTCGAAGCCTTTCCTTGCTATCTTCACCATCTCAAGCCATTAAGTCACATCTTGTGTTGAATCATTTATTCATATGTATTATTATCTTTTTCATTTCAATTTAGCAAGCTTCAAATATGAGACCAATCCATATGCAATCCCTTATGTCTCATTAATTAAATCTTACAAGCTTGCTTTCACATAGAACATGGAAATCCCACAATAAATAAGCCTTTGCATGAATTCCATTTGCATTGTTGTCTTGTGCTTGAACTAGATTGTTTATACAACAACACATCATTTTGGCTTTCATTAGGTACCTGTGAGATAACCTATTACCTGTCCACACTTAGCAAATGGGTTAGTTCTTTAATCACATTATCATTCAATCATCCAAAACCCACTAAAGGGCTAGATGCACTTTCAGCCTCTCATCGATGGAGATTCTATGGGTTTGGCTTGATGTTAGAATCGAACAAGAAAGGTTGAGATGTCCTTGTCTGCTTCTTAGTAGGGTCAGGCAAGGCTGCTGGGGCTCATCTCAGTTTTTCTCCCCTTGCTCTATTTGACACGAGGCGGCCTCGAGCCCTTTTGTGGGCTGGCCTTCGAACCTCGGTCAGTTGCCACTCATATCGAATGAGGCGACTACCGCTTCATGATGCGACATGAAGTGTTGAGATGCAGCAATTGCATATGTAATGTTTGGATGTATGGGATTAATGTATGATTTAATTGAAACAGAAAGTGGGGGTCAGTAATGTTACCTTTGTGGCATGAGCGATGAAAAACTCTTACCGAACATGTCTGTGTGGGGTTTAGGTCTAATGTTTGTGATGGGGCCAGCGTGACCTGCACGAGCATCGCAATTTTTCATTTCTATCTCTCGATGGTGATCCGAGCCGTTTGATTGATTTAGGCAACCTGATAGCTTCTCCTTGAAGGAGTTTCTACAGGCAGACCCCTCTGAACCCTTCTCGAGAAGGCGGATGCTAAAGCTTGGGGTGTAGGGAACTGTAAATTCGATTATGCTGATGAACAAAAACACTGTAGCCGTCAGGCCGTAGGGTCTAGCGGTTCGTCCAGTTCTACTCAAAGTTTTATACCCATGCACCATGCCTCCAGTTTTAAACGTAATGAGGGGTCAGGCAAAGAGGATGTCTAAACAAGTAGACACTCTCGGTAGCCCCTGAGCGATGTTCGTGCCCCTACTGTTGCTAGGGTCAAAGGCTCGGTAATGAAATTAACACGCTAAGTATGTAAATAGAGGTGTTTATCTTTCGGCAGCCATTCATTTGTAATTTTACCTAGGTCATCTAATCAACCTAGGAGGTCCATTGGGCCCCCTTGATGTGGGTTTTGGCGTCGTGTCCTTCCAAGTCATACCCGGGGAAGCGGAGAGTCGCCTACATGTGGGTGCGCCTTGTTTCTCAAGCCCAACATGCGGAAGTGGCGGGCCATGCCTAGGCCACGTCCCATTTGACCAGGCGTCGTCTCATCAAGCAGGGTGTGTCCCGTCGGTCAAGGCGCATCCCCTCAGATTGCCATCAGCATCGAATTCCCATCTGCATTGAATAGGGGAAGAGAGAGAGTTTTTTATCCTAACCTTTCACCTTTCTTTAGCTGCTGCGCCTCCTCCTTAAATAGGGGAGGGAGGGAGTTCTTGTCCCCATTCCTTTGCCTATTCTTGAGCTGCTACCTCTCCTCCTTTATCCTTCTCGCTGAGCGCATTTGCATGTCGTAGCGGTTCCTGAGTGAGAGAGGGTAATGCGAGGGAGAGAACTCATAGATCTGTTTGTGAATCCAGAGCATGACGTTGAGCTAGAGGTCATCCAACGCAGATGAGATGGTGTTGGCCGCCTTCATCGAGAAGGGGCCACTTCTACCTAAGGAGGAGACACATTGGAGGGTGCTGAGCATTGTTGGCTTTGTCGTCGTTCGTGAGGCCTTCATTGGGATGGAGCCATACGGGTGAAAGCTCTAGTTTGGTTTTGGTGAATTGATGAAGTCATAAGTGCTAACCTAGTTTATCAAAGTAATTATGAGATAGGTGGCACTACTCCAAGTGATGAAGCAATTGTGAAGATCATGATGATGGTGATGATCAAGCGCTTGAACTTGAAAAGAAGAAAGAGAAAAACAAAAGGCTCACGGCAAAGGTATAAATGGTAGGAGCTATTTTGTTTTAGTGATCAAGACACTTAGAGAGTATGATCACATTTAGGTTCGATAGCCGTACAATTAAGAGGGGTAAAACTCATATAGAAATGCGGTTATCAAAGTGCCACTAGATGCTCTAACTCATTGCATATGCATTTAGGATCTAGTGGAGTGCTAACACCCTTAAATGCATTTATACAAATATGCTAACACATGTGTACAAGGTGATACACTTGATGGTTGGCACATTTGAGCAAGGGTTAGAAACTTCATCGGTGGAGTATCCGACGGTGCCACCGGCGCCCTAAACTCAGGTGAACATGGTCACTATAAGTGATCGGACGCTGGTCCCTCAAGGACTAGCGCGCCCGGTCAGTGGCAGTTGAAGGTGCATAGTTTCGGTCTCATGACCGGACGCTGATGTGAAAACTGACTGGACGCTCAGGACCTGAGTCTGATCAGTCTAACATATGATGACATAGAGTGACCGGACACTGGATGTGTCTGGTCGAGCATGACCGAACATGTCCAGTCGTGATTTCTCACTTCTGGATGCTTACTGGAAATGATCGAACGCTGAGGTCCAGCGTTCGGTCACTTCACAACAGCGTGTCCGGTCATCACTTGACTGTTGGGATTGAGCACTCAGTATTTGAAGAGATGGGACACATGGCATGCATCGCACAACCGGACACTGGGGTCCAGCGTCTGGTCAATCTGACTAGAGCGTTCGGTCACCCCGTGTTGAGTGTAGTGAGGAGCCCAACGGCTCTATTCATAGGGGCTCTCTATTTAAGCCCCATGGTCGGCTCAAGCTCACTCTCTTGGCAATTTGCATTAACATAGCAACCTTGTGAGCTTAGCCAAAGCCCTTCCACTTATCTCCATCATTGAGTCATCATCTTTGTGAGATTGGGAGTGAATCCAAATGCATCGCTTGAGTGTTTGCATCTAGAGGCACTTGGTGTTCGTGTTTTGCTATGAGATTCACTTGTTACTCTTGGTGGTTGCCACCACCTAGATGGCTTGGAGTAGCAAGGATCGTCGAGCAGAGGTTGGTGATTGTCTTCGGCTCTGATCACGGTGATTGTGAGGGGTTCTTGACCTTTCCCCGGTGGAGAGCCAAAAGGTACTCTAGTGAATTGCTCATGGCTTATGTGATTCTCATCTTGTGTTGGTTGTGCGGCACCCTATTGAGGGTTTGGCGTGTGATGCTAATTAGCATATAAACCTCCAAGTGAGTGAATCATCACAACGAGGACTAGCTTGCCGGCAAGCAAGTGAACCTCGGTAAAAAATCATTGTGTCATTATTTGATTCTGAGGTGATTGGTCTTCATTGGTTTTCATTCTTGTTATTGATTGGTTCATTCCTTGACACAGCGGTATAACTATCTTGCTCTCTCTTTTTACATTACCACAAACTAGTTATCAAGCTTTTTAGTGTAGCTAGTTGTGAGAACTTATTAGTTCGGTTAGTGTGGCTCTTTAGTCATCCTTTGAGAGCACACTAACTTAGTGTAGTGCTATAGTCATTGTGTGGTTAGAATCTATAGACACAAGAATTGTGGTAGGTGGCTTGCATTTTTAGTAGGCTAGCACAACACTTGCTTCGTCTATAATTGTCTAACCGGTTTGCTAAGTGTTGTTGTAGAAATTTTTAATAGGCTATTCACCCTCCTCTAGCCATTAGGACCTTTCAATGGGGACCTCTTTTGGTGAAGTTTCTTCGGGCGAGCCTTGTTGGTGGGGAAGCCATGCAGGACTGCGTCAATGGGGGGTTTCGCCCTTGCAGCCACTTAGATCGGCCAATTCATGAAGCT